>NW_024070199.1:15045077-15177365 GCF_014754425.2 Oryx dammah
GTAAGGTTTCAGGCTTATTACAAAAATCAAATTAGACAAGAGATCTGAAAGGAATAGATCAAGAAATAGACAATACATAGCAACATTGTTAGTCCTCTCTTTCATTTTTATATTTTGCCTTCTAATGATGGAGATATTGAAGACACAAATGTCAGCAAAATTGACAGGAGGTAGAACAACAAGAAAAATCAAAGGTAGCCATTATGGTAATAACTACCTATTAAAAATACAAAGAATCAATGGCTTGGCAGTAGAAAAAATTACTTTGTTTTCCCTCAAAGATTCTTGATTGTGAAACTAAATTCCCATAAATGTGATCAAGAAAGTGTGCAGTGAGTGACTTCCCTGGGAGTCTCATAGTTAAGATTCTGAGCTTCCAAGGCAAGGGGCCCAGGTTTGATCCCTGGTTGGGGAACTAAGATTCCACGTGCTGTATGGCACAGTTAAAAAAATAAAAAATAAAAATAATAAAAAGAAAGTGTCAGTAAAAAAAAAAAAAAAAAACTGTTTTCTGTGGGGAAAATAAAATCTACCATAAGCACTGCTCTGTAGGGTCTGATTCTGAGGAAATTATCCCCTCGGGATGTTCCCTCTCAAGGACACCTCTGATTGAAGGCTGCTTTATCCTTCTTTGTCCCAATCCAGGTCTTTGCATCTAGTGAGCAAACATCCCAGCCCTGAGAGTAAAGAGATTCAAATCCTTCTAGTTTCATAGAGCTTCTCCCTAATCATTACTTCTCCTCCACCAAAGCTAATTTTACCCTGCCATCTAGATATCTTCCAGGGTTATCCAGTGTCTTCCTGGTCATTTTGCCACACTCATCAGGGATGCCTGGTACTTGACTCATAATTTTACTCTACACCCCAGGTCTTATTGTCCTATGGGTTACTTTTTTTTTTTTAACAGAGACATATTTATTAATGGCTAACCCACACAACATCCTATTATCATCTCTTAAACTTCCCAAATTTCAGTGACATTGGTTCCATTTAACTCCATCCATATGCTTTTTCGCTATACTCTGGACCTGGACCTACTCACCACTGGAACTTCTCTATTCTGTTGTATCAAATCCAGACATTGTATACCCTTTAGTTCTTAGTTCTTTTGCTGAATGATGTTCTTTTTGTTCTTATGCTTTTAGTTCTTATGCTGAATGATGCCTACTGTCCTAAACTCACTGACAATCTCAACAAATTCCAGAGGTTCTTAGTCAATCAACACCTTCTGACTTCACCTGTTACCAGCGAAGACTATAGCCTCATCGAATGCATCACATTGGTCTCGTGACAGTAGACCAGACTCGATCGTATTATAGGGTGATTAATTTGGTGATGAGTAGCAAAATGCTAAGCGTACTAGAAGGTGAAAAAATCCAAGGTTAGGGAGAATTCTAACTGGCTATGTACAAGTTAAGGTATGGGGTTTTAGTGAGTGAGTGAAGTCGCTCAGTCATGTCCGACTCTTTGCGACCCCATGGACTGTAGCCTACCAGGCTCCTCCCTCCATGGGATTCTCCAAGCAAGAGTACTGGAGTGGGTTGCCATTTCCTTCTCCAGGGGATCTTCCCGACCCGGGGATCTTCCCAACCCAGTGATCAATCCTGGGTCTCCTGCATTCCAGGCAGACGCTTTAACCTCTGAGCCACCAGGGAAGCCTGGTGGGTTTTAAGCCTGGGGGTTTAAGGTCCTGTCTAAACTTCATGAGATGATACTACAAGGAAGTAAAAGAGGATGCTTAGGAGAGATGGTGTAGAGGGAGTCAACTATGAGCTCTCTGAGAGCAGCAGTCTTATTTGTTTTGTTCCTCATTGTAATACATGGCTTTAGGATGTTGTCTCTTTTGTACTTAATTCACTCATTCATAGGAATGAGGTTAATGTTAAATGGAACTGTACAAAGCTTCATAAGAGAAGACGTTCCAAAAAATACCAGCAGAAGCTGCAAGTCTTCTCAGAATCACAGAGCAACACTCCTCTTGGATCCTACTGGTCAAGAATGAGGCATGGTGCCAGCCTAGATCTAAAGGGAGGGAACTATGCAAACACATGAATCCTGGGAGGCATGGTTCACTGAGGAGAGGGGCATCCTTATAAACTAGCTCTAAATTTAAACAAGAGCCTTAAGAAAAGTGTTTTGTTTTTAATTCTGTGTAAAACAGAATGCATGGTTCAGTTCTGGAGTATCAACATATGTAAGGAAGCTTATCCTGAACAGAAATTCCAAGATGTACTTAACTTGCAAACATTTAGAGGGATTGTAGGAAAACAGCTCACGGCAACCTTTTTTTATAAGTCCTGTGTCCCCAGCCATTCTCAAGCACCCTGCGACTCGAGAGAGCCTCACCTTCCTCTGCCAAATACTTCCTTGCTTTCATAGATGCGGTTCTGCCCCTGTCCTGGTACTTCTGTCCCTCCCTCTCACTGCCGCATGCAACCCCAGGGCACTGTCATTATCATCCTCTCTTCTGCCACGTGCAAAACCTTGGACTTAGAGTTGTTCCTGAAGGACATATCTGCTCATCAGGATACTTTAAATTCCTTCAAAACTAGTATCTTATTATTTGCTTTAAAGATAGACTTTTTTTTTTAGTACAAAATATCTGTTGGGACAATGCAAGAATTGGAATTGAAACAACCCCTGATATGGAGGAATCTCAGGATACTAAATATTTTTGCCAAACACTCTTTTGGCCAGGATAGGATTCCGCATCAGACTTCTCCCTGCCAGAGGGACCTGATCTCCCTCTTCAAGCATTGAGGGAGGGGAAACTAGAAGTCCTGCTCCACTTCATCATTGTTAAGTGGTTATAGAAATACTTGAAGAATAGACTTGGAAGGGAAAAGAGCATTGAAATGGAAAGTCAGGAGATCAGTGTCTGACCATTGATCAGCTATGTGGCCATGAGTATGTTGCTTGAATTCACAGGCAAGTGTTTCTCAGACTTTAACAGGCTGAAGAATTGTGTGTTCACTGGGGATCTTGTTCACAGGAAGATCCTGACTCAGTAGCTCTGAGCTAGACCTGGGATTCTGCATTGCTAAGTAGCTCCGCTTAATGCTGTGTTGCTGGTTCATGAACTCCACTTAAAGAAGCTGTTCTAGATCACCCTTTTCTCATTTGGGAATAGGAATAGCAGCACGTATTCATCTTGGTTGTTGTTGTTCGGTTGCTAAGTCTTGTCCAGCTCTTTGTGACCCCATGAACTGCAGCATGCCAGCTTCTCTGTCCAACACTATCTCCCTGAGTTTGCTCAAACTCATGTCCACTGAGTCAGTGATACTATCCAACCATCTCATTCTCTGTCACCTGCTTCTCCTCTTGCCCCCAATTTTCCCCAGCAACAGGGTCTTTTCCAATGAGTCAGCTCTTCGCATCAGGTGGCCAAAGTATTGGAGCTTTAGCATCGGTCCTTCCAATGAATATTCAAGGTTGATTTCCTTTAGAATTGACTGGTCTGATCTCTTTATTGTCCAAGGGACTCTCAAGAGTCTTCTCCAGCACCACAGTTTGAAAGCATCAATTCTTCAGTGCTCAGCCTTCTTTATGGTCCACCTCACATTCATACATGAATGTTGGAAAAACCGTAGCTTTGATTCCTACTTTAAAACACCTTTATGGTTGTCTGTTTTCTAAAAAAGCTGACGTCCAAATTCTCCTCTAAGTACCTTAGCATGGAGTATAGAACACCTTGAATCGGTGTCAACCTCACTTCTGACAGCTCTGAATTCCTCTCTTTCTAGAAATTACCACATGATCAGCTACTAGACTGTGAGCTCCTTTGACAATTCAGACAATGTCATGTTAATGTTTGTAGCTCAAAACTTAGCACGTTGTCAATATATATTGCCAATAAATATTTATTAAATGAAACAGGTTCAACTCCTACTCAATCTCCAAAGCAAGAAACAAATGTCACATCTTTAATGAAACCTTTCCTCACATGGCCAGAGAGAATTCCAACTTGTATGTTTTTCTCATATAACACTTAAGAGAATTTTAATATTTCTTTGTTAGTCTTTTCTACTAGATTCTGAGGTCCTTGAAAGCTAAGATAGTGCCTTCTCCATCTTTAATTCTTCATCACTAAGTACAAATCTAAGCCTATAGTGCATCCTCAGTTAATGTATAATGAATAAATTATTGTATATGATGAACAAAAAAAATGAATACTTGAAGAGGCAGATTGTGTTTGGTTTAAAAGAAATTTAGAGCCACACACCTCCCAATTTCCATCCCGTGGGTGAGTTTCTGCTTCTTTTTGTAACTTTTACTTTGAAGACACTGATGCAATGTGCCCGGTTGCTGATCACATCTTAATCTACCTCTCAGGGAACCAATGTGTGGACGCAGTCCAGTAGCTGGGGGCCGCAGAGGACTCTATTGTGGTACTTGACTTGCCAGGAGTTGGAATAATGGTCTTGTCTTACTGTGATAAGGACTAGTCCATCAAGTGTTTCACGATAGTGCGGGAGTCTGAGACGACAGCAGGACTGAACTGCTGCCTGCAGAAACCTGGAGAGAGAGAAAATGATAAGGTGGTCAAGGAACTCCTAAAGGATCCCCTTTAGGAGCTATAATATGGCAATTACACTGGCCAAATGAGTTACTGGAAAAAAAGAGGAAACCTAACAAGTATTCAACAACTGCTATGTGCTGGATGCTTCATCTATTATTCCGTTTGCTTTTCACAGTCATTCTACAAGAACAGTATCAGCATAAGAATTCTAAAAACAGTTTCCATATGAGAAGTAAGTTCTTTATCCACATGATCTTGCTTGGTGTCAAAGCAACACTGTGTAATACTCGAACACCCCCCTTAACAAGTAAGAGAAGTGAAGAGTAGAGCAGCTGAGGAACTTCTCCATGCCACCCAGTCCTCAGGTGACACGCATTTTATTCTGTATCTGCCCAATATTTGCATTTCAACAGCTGTCACACTTGCAAGACTTTCTAAAGGTTGATTTCCCTCCCTAGGCTTGTAAACTCAAGACTGATATTTTACCCCTCTTCACTCTCCAGGACTAGATATGCTCAATCAATTTTAAATGAATTGGATTGAATTTTTTCTACACTAATTTGTTCATTGGAAGGAGTGATGTTGAAGCTGAAGCTCCAGTACTTTGGCCACTTGATGTGAAGAATTGACTCACTAGAAAAGACCCTGATGGTGGAAAAGATTGAGGGCATGAGAAGAAGGGGGCAATAGAGGATGAGATGCTTGCATGACATCACCAACTCAATGAACATGAATTTGCACAAACTCTGGGGGACAGTGAAGGACAAGGAACCATGGCGTGCTGCAGTCCATGGGGTTGCAAAGAGTGGGACACAACTGAGCAACTCAACAACAACACCACCACCAAATTACCTCAGTACCTCTTGGAGGGCTAGGAAGGTGTGCTATTGATATTATTTTTATATTTTTATCATCTGGTATAGTCTTTTGCATTATAGGAGAGTGACAATCAATTATTGGATGGATGAATGGGAAGGTCCAAGGAAGAAATTAGCAAACTTCTTCCAGTGGATCTGAATATGAAGGAGGGGATATGCGTGGTGAAAAACAAAGAAACTAAAATGAAAAATGATCTTGAAAGTCAGTATTAGGTGAAATACTTGTGGAAGGTTGTTCTTGCCATAGGATACAGTTTTGATCAGAACAAGCAGGTTGGGAAGTGACACAAGGTGTTATGGCATATGTCTTCATTTTTAAGGTCACTTGAGGTCACTGAATTTCTATGGCAGCACCCATGACCTTTTTCATGCTGCCTATGTCTTGTGGGACCAAGTCAACTTGATCAGCAATAGTGACTTGATTAAAAGTAGTATCACTTGAGTTATTCCCTCAAACGGCTTGTAGATTAGCAGAAAAGAAGCATGTTAACTTCATAAACAGCTGTAAACCAAGGTAAGAGGAGAGAGAGATTGAGATATGGCTATGAATACTCAGGAAAAAAGAGATATTGAGACAGTTGTACACTGGAGTTAACTTTTGAGTCTGAATGAGTGTATAGAATAAAGTTAGACAGAGTCAAGGAATAGAGAAAGTAGAAGAAATCCCTCCAAGACAGAAACAAAATCTATCTTCAGTTCAAAGATAATGAAACTAAATTCAGAAAGGTAAAGTAAGATCACACAGTGGATGAGTAGTATGGCCAAAATTCAAACCTAAATTTTCTGATGCCAAACCCAAGGTTTTAATTATTTACCCAGAGGCCTCTCTGAATTAAAGTGGTATCAGGATAAGAGGGAAAATTTGCAAAGAAGTTGATTAATAGCAATAATATCAGTAGCAAATACTTAACAAGCTGTATACTCTTCTGAGAATTTTACATATATTAACTCATTTAGTCTTCACAGCAGCCCATCTATAAAGGCAAAAACATAAAAGCCCACACAGGTTAAGTGATTTGCTCAAGGTTGTACAGCTGGTAATGATCTGAACCCAAGCAATCTAACTCCGGCATGTGCTTTGAAATAAGAACTAGAGAAAGGGGGAATTAGAGATGATGAGGGATTAGTATCTTCTAGATATACTAAGCACTTCCAGGAATGAATATCTCTGAACCAAAGCCAAACATTCTAACCTCCTTTCTCCTTTCTACTAAGTGTTTATCTTGGGTGGGAAATATGACCCTCTTTTTCTCCTTTCCTTTACTCTTAAAACAGGGGGGAAAAACTGAAAAACAAACTGTAATTAAGATCCTTATCACTTGAATTCAAAACAAAAATTATAAAGTAACTGAAAGGACTCCTTTGAAACAGGAAGGAAACTATTTAAGGTTACAAAAAGTATGCTAATTAAAAATGATTGATATGTTATTTTTTTTAGTGACTGTTAACTTGTTATAGTTTCATTCATTTCTGTTGACTAATGAACTCATTGAAATAAAGGAATCTAGATGGCATTTTAATTTTCTTTAGTTTCATATATGTTTACATTTCATTTAAGTTAAGCAACCCCTAAAATTTGCTTCTATATTTGATTTAATTTGAAACTAAAAAGACAAAGAACTTGCAGTCTTGCTGAGACAAAGGGCCCTGTTTATTGGTGCATGTTGATTGCTTAAAGTAATGGAAATGTTCTTCCCTTAATAATAAGCAAATTATCTTCAAAGAAACAAAATCATTCTTGGCCAAGAATAATCACTAATAGATGGTGGGGAAAAGTCTTGAGTACTACTTTTCTGACTTTCTAAAAAAAATATGAAAATACTTAAAATGTGGTCCTTGTTCTGCCTCAGTATTTTTTCAGATGTTTGAACTTGTTTGTGAAACAGGAGTCACTGAACCTCCACTAGCTTCTCTGTTAGATGGAAATCTGCTCTTCTTTCTTTGCAGGGGAACTATGAAGTCCACAAGGGATGATGTAGAAGAGTGATCTAGATGTATGATGCCAGAGAAGTTCAGGGCCTTATTAGAATTTTTTTTTCTAATTTTGCACTTTTAGTCCATGGGGAAATATCTTGAGAAGTCATAAGCCATTAAGGAAAGTCCTGCCTCCAGATTTCCTTCTCCATTAATGAGACAGATAGTGTAGGGAAAAAGCAGGGGGTATAAAACTCTCATTAACTTATTTTTTTTTTTAATTTAAAGTCAGTCTTGGTGGGGGTTTATCAATTTGATTAATGTTTGCTAGGAACTGAATTTTAGTTCAATTTCTCTTTTATTTTTGAAAATTTCATTGATTTCTGGTTTTGTTTTTTTGGCTTCTACACATAATCTTTTTGGTCTCAGTTGGATGCACAGCAATGTCTGCACACTGCAAGGGACAAAACTTTAACATCCTCTGTCCTGTGCAATCTCAACAATTTCTATTTAGTTCTCATATCTGCAGCAGCAGCTACTCTTCTAGGCTTGTATGCTCTTTCTGATCATGCACAGCCTAACATATAATGAGGAACTCTCCCACATACTTTTGTGGTTCAGCCCTGTACAAATTCAGGCTCTCAATTACCATGAGCCTCATATATATCTGCTCAGATAATCAGCCCAAAATCTGATCTTTGTCTCTCCTTGCTGCTGCTGCTGCCGCTGCTGCTGCTAAGTCACTTCAGTCGTGTCTGACTCTGTGCGACCCCAGAGACAGCAGCCCACCAGGCTCCCCCGTCCCTGGGATTCTCCAGGCAAGAACACTGGAGTGGGTTGCCATTTCCTTCTCCAATTCATGAAAGTGAAAAGTGAAAGTGAAGTGGCTCAGTCATGTCCGACTCTTAGTGACCCCATGGACTGCAGCCCACCAGGCTCCTCCGTCCATGGGGTTTTCCAGGCAAGAGTACTGGAGTGGGGTGCCATTTCCTCCTCCAGAGGGTCTTCCCCACCCAACGATCGAACCTGCATCTCCAGTGTCTCCTGCATTACAGGCAGATTCTTTACTGCCAAGCTGCTGCAGAAGCCTTGCCACATGCTATATGTAATAAATACACGTTCCCAGGTGGCTCAATGGTGGAATCCACTGCCAAAGCAAGGGATGCAGGTTTAATCTCTAGGTTGAGAAGATCCCCTGGAGAAGGAAATGACAACCCACTTCTGAAATCCTGTGGACAGAGGAGCCTGGCATGATACAGTCCATGGGATCTCAAAAGAGTCAGACACAATTTAGTGACTAAACAATAGCAACAGTAATACACATGTCAGTTTTATCCCCATTTTACAGATGAGGATACAGAGGCTCAAATGGTTAAACCACTAGCACAGCTAATGAATGATACAGTGAAAACCTGATATATGGATCACAGAACCTGTGCTTTGTTTTCCAAAGGTTTCTTTCTCAAACTGAAAGGCTTCATGTAAAATATCTAGACTAGATTACTGAACCTCTAAAATTTCAGTTCAGTTCAGTTGCTCAGTCGTGTCCAACTCTTTGCGGCCCCATGGACTGCCACACGCCAGACCTCCCTGTCCATCACTAACTCCCGGAGTTCACTTAAACTCATGTCCATTGAGTCAGTGATGCCACCCAACCATATCATCCTCTGTCATCCCCTTCTGCTCCTGCCCTCAATCTTTCCCAGCATCAAGGTCTTTTCACATGAGTCAGCTCTTTGCATCAGGTGGCCAAAGTACTAGAGTTTCAGCTTCAACATCAGTCCTTCCAATGAACACTCAGGACTGATCTCCTTAAGGATGGACTGGTTGGATCTCCTTGCAGTCCAAGGGACTCTCAAGAGTCTTCTCCAGCACTACAGTTCAAAAGCATCAGTTCTTCAGTGCTCAGCTTTCTTTATAGTCCAACTCTCACATCCATACATGACTACTGGAAAAACCATAGCTTTGACTAGATGGACCTTTGTTGGCAAAGTAATGTCTCTGCTTTTTAATATGCTGTCTAGATTGATCATAACTTTCCCTCCAAGGAGTAAGTGTCTTTTAATTTCATGGCTGCAGTCACCATATGCAGTGATTTTGGACCCCCCAAAAAATAAAGTCAGCCACTGTTTCCACTGTTTCCTCCTCTATTTGCCATGAAGTGATGGGACTGGATGCCATGATCTTCGTTTTCTGAATGTTGAGCTTTACGCCAACTTTTTCACTCTCTTTCACTTTCATCAAGAGGCTCTTTAGTTCTTTTTCACTTTCTGCCATAAGGGTGGGTGTCATCTGCATATCTGAGGTTGTTGGTATTTCTCCCGCAATCTTTGCCAACTGCTAAATGAAATACAGCTTATTACTGTGTCCTGTTTTCTTTCCAGTGTGGGTGTTTTTTAGGGGGGATGGAACTTGTTCGAAGTTTATTGTATGAGTGATTCTGTGAGGATCATTAATGATGGTCACATCCCCCAAATAACAGTCATTCATTTGTGTACAGGTACATGTATAATAGAGTTTGTGTATGTATATTTCTGGAACTGCTTCTAAGTAAATCCTTTCCTTCTTTTTTACACCAGAAATCTGGCTTGAAATAAAACTATTAAATGTACTGTAATCATCACTAATTTGGGATGTTAACATTTAAAAATTGTTCCGTGCCTTTTTAATGTGTTTTGCTGTTTTCCCTGGCTAATTATCATTCTTTTCAATATTTATATGTTAACATGACCTTTCCCTGATTGAATGACTTCAACTGGGTCTCAAGTACATACAATATCTTACTTTTAAAGCTAAATCATGTTCCAAAATGGCTAGTGAATCATATCACAAAAAGAAGCAAGGTGATAGAAAGGTCAGGACGTCTGTCAGAGCCTCGGAGCTTTGTTTTCACAAGAAGGAATCAGGGAACATGAGGAAAAGTCAGGCCACAGATAGTGTCTGAATCGTTTCCATGTAGGCACTGTGTGAGGGATGTCTTCCTATCCATCACTTCATTTAACATCCACAAAAATCCAACAAGCAAGAAAGTGTTATCACTCTTGACAGTAATTGACACAGAGGGGAAATGAGCTTGCACAGCTCAGCGTGGAATGGAGATGGGATTTGCCTTCCGATCTTTCTGATACACAAGCCCAAGCCAATTTTTGCTATACAAAGGGTCATTAAATGTCTTCTTAAAAGTAGAGGCTTTTTGATTTCAGGAAGGACTAGTACATTAAAAACAACTCCTTGGTGACTGTGGAGTCATCTCATTCCCTTCTATTTAGGGTTCTCCTTTCTCAACTCTCCATTCATTCCCAGATCTACCCACAAGTTATTCACCTTAATTGGCAAAATGGCCATTTCAAATTTTCCAGCTTCCTCCCCTGAAATAAAAATGTACTCTTATCTAAGCAAATAATGGTCTGTGTTTCAAAATCCAATTACGATTCACCAGAAAGAGTCTAGCAATACCTTGCACAAGGGTGGATCTTTAGAGAGAATATCTCATCTTCCATGATAACTACTTTTCATTCATAGTATGTTTGCCAAACCATCTATGTCACTTTAAAGTTAATTGTATGTGGTGTGTAACACAAGATGGGTGATTCTTTTTTTTTTTTTTAGATGGGTGGTTCTTTATCATTTTGGCCTCAAATTCAGCAAATATTTATTGACTTCCAGTGATGTCCCAGAAATGACACCACTTGCTTCTGTGTTCATTACTTTATGTGACTTTCTGAAAGGCTTAATGTCATATCATGCAAAGAATTCAAATTTTATAGTCAGATAATCTGAACTGTCCATTTAGGCTCTACCATCTGCTAGCTGTGGGACTTTGCAAGTTATATGATTTTCTGAGCCTCAATTTTCTCATATAAAATCCAGAAATAGGGATAGCTATCTCAGACATTTGTTCAGTGACACCATATATAAAAAGTAATTGAAAATTCACCATAATAAGCACCAAAATAAATGGTCACATTCTGTGTAATCCTCACTTAACAAATGAGAAATAAACTGATGAGAAATAATAGATGAGGTTTAAGAGGCTACAGAAGTCATAGGGGTTTCCAAAGGCAGAGTTGGGGATCAAACAAAAATCTTAAACTTCCCCAATGAGGGCTGTTTCTTGTATGTTACAGGTGCATTTCAGGGGTACATGGCTTCTGACCTTCCTTATTAAATTATGTTGGGAGGTAATCACTCACATTACTTAGTCTTCTTTCATTTTGTCTCATACCCTATAACCATGTTTCACTGACTGAGTTCTCTCTAGTTCTATCTGTTGTAAAGTAGTGCATTCCAAATTTGCCTTTCTTCTTAGAATAACTGCCCATGTATTTAAGGACAGCAAGGAAATTCCTAGTACCTCTTCTCTAAACTTAATGCTTGTTGCTTCTTGAAACTCTCCTTTCCCTTGAATTCCATTTATTAGCTCTAGTCTTTATGAAGCCTTCTCATGAACTTTCTGAAAAATGATCTGGACATCACCTTATCCATCAGCTCTCATCTTCAAGTGCATGGGGAAGCTATCTTTGGACTCCTCGTTTGCACAGCAAAATAGACCTTCCCAGGGAAATCCTATACATACCTATTTTATTTAGAATGATAATTTGCTAAACTTTTCTAGAGGCAAAGAAAGAGCTGGTTCTTGACCTCTTGGGCCTTAAGACCTTGGAAAACGGGAACTAAGGACTAGCTACCACCAGAAACAGCCTCACTCGCTTTGATGTTGATTACTTTACGAGACTACCTATGATGAGTTGGACATGCAACCACCCATGATGAGTTAGACATGCAACAGCATTTCTCATTTGTTTTTCACAGCATGGTTGGAGAGTAGACAATGTTTCTGCTTTCATTGCTGCAGATGGAAAAGCCCTGGCAGTAGCTCCTTTGTGTTTCTTCACTCTCCCAAAGCAAAGTAGATTGAAGGGAAAAGAGTTATGAAGATGCTGAAGACTTTGCCCAACCTAGAGCCAAGAGTAAACATCAGAGGCATTCCAACTGAGGTTGCTTTGCCAAGCCTGCCAATAGTATTTTTGGTATAACTTAGCAAGTGTGTGGCACCACAGATTCTTTCAAGTACTAAACTGCTATTAACTCCCACTTGGAGGAAAAAAAAGAGTTCCTCAGTAACAGATCCTGTTGCCCATCAGGACTGCCTACAAAGCTAGTCTGAGAACTCAAAATCCTGTTGACTAGCTCCAGGGAAAATGATGGTGTGATCAAAACCATTGCAAGCATTACAGAAGCAATGTTTAGATAATAGGTTATTTTTTTTTTTTCTTCTAGGACTTCTCAAGAGGAATAGAAGGAAAATATTAGTATTTCTTGAGTACCTACTTTGGGCCATCCACTCTTCTAGAACTTTCACGTGCATTATCTCTTGATCTTTGTGTACATTATCATCCTGTTTCAAATTGGGGAAACCATGTCCTTGAGAAGCAGGCTAAATAAATGGTTCTAAGTCATCAAAATTATACAGGAGACGTAATATAATGGTCAAACGAGTGAATTCTAAAGATGGATGAAACTGGCTTTGAAATTCCACCTCTTTACAACTGTGTGACTGGAACAGTTTCTGAAGCCTCTTGAACACAAGACTTTACATCTTCAGCTACAAAAGAGGGATTAAAAACAGGGTTGTTGTGAGGATTAAAGAAAATGATACCTGGGCACTGAACACTCTTCCTGAAACAGTGTGCATGTTTGGTAAATGTTAACCAGTTAGTTAGCGGGCAGTGGCGCTGGTATTAATACCAGGACTGGCCATTTGTTTCAGTTTCAATTCCAAGTCCAGGTCTTTCATTACACCAGAGAATCTTCTAGAACCACCATTTCTCACCCTGGAAATTTGTTCTTTCCAGACACTAGTTATTTACTCGAGAGAGGCACCTTTAACCACCAGTCATCTGAAACTGGCTTTAGAAAAATGACATATGGCCCCAGAGTCAGTCTACCCATGGCTCACTAAATTGTTTGCTTTGCTCATTTTCCCCTCTCTTGGTAAGTCTTCCCGTAGATTAAAGTATTTCAAGTTCCAGGAGTGTGAATGTGAAAGTCAGTCGTGTCTGACTCTTTGCAACCCCATGGACTATACAGTATATGGAATTCTCCAGGCCAGATTACTGGATTGGGTAGCTTATCCCTTCTCCAGTGGATCTTCCTGACCAAGGAATCGAACCGGGGGTCTCCTGCATTGCAGGAAGGATTTTTTTTTTTTTTTTTACCAGCTAAGCTACCAGGGAAGCTGAAGAATATATTTATCTCTTAATGGAAAAAGAAAATCCAGGAACTATCAACTCAAACTGGGGGAAAGAGACTGGTTATCCAATTATCTGGAGACACAGTGCCCAGCATGATGGCAAAGCAAGGAGTGTACAGAAGCTGGTTAGTGCTGACTAGTAGAGGCAGCACTTCCACCTTTGGGAAACTCATGGATTTGTAGCACAGAAAGCCATGCAGGAGACTTCTGAAAAGAAGAGGGCTGGAAACCATGACAAATCAGGACGTAATCTGACTCCCTTATACTCTGTGCATACCTAGTTCTCAAATGAGATCTTAGATGTAAACTGAGAAAATGTCAGAGAAGTCAAAGAATTGAGTCCTCTTTGGCTGAAAAGTGGGTGCATTTTAGAGTCCTAAGACTTGAATTTATGATTTAGTTACAGCAGCTACTAGCAGTATTATTTCATGCAAGATATTTTCTCCAACCAAATGTTGACTTTCTGCAAAATGGAGGAAGATAGTAATAAGAATTCAAAAAATCGTTTCTGCTCTTTTTTATTTCTCAGAGGTGTTGGAAATATCCCACGAAATAATCCTGGACATAAAAAAATATTTTTTGTTGATTCAGTCAGTCAGCAAATATTTATTGAGAACCTATGTATCAGATATAGTTAAACTCTATAATAATATACACAAAGAATTGCTTTTGTTGTGATTGTAGTATTAGGCATTAATTATTTCCTATCCATCAGAGAATAGCAGTTGAATATTCATCCTGGCTCCTAATTTCTATTTCTAATTTATCTTCTCAGTTTGGGAAAAGCATCAGACCACTTGCTAAGTCCAGTCACTAACACTAACACTAACACTTAACACTAACATGTTAAGTCCAGTCACACCTCTGTACTTTCACCCAAACTGCTGTTTCTCCCTGAAATCTGTTCCCTTTCTTTCCTAACTATCAAAATCATGGTCATGACTGATGTTCATGTTGAGATGTCAATCCAGATGAATTTCACCCCAAAGCCTATCTTCTTTTTATAGCGTATGTCATTTATTCTTGGGGCTCCTCAAACTGTAATGTACACAGGCATCACCTGTGGATCTTACGAAAACACAGATTCAGGGCAGCTGCATTCCCAGCAGGTGCCCAGGTAATGCTTCCACTCCTTGGACCACACTTTGAGTAGTAAGATCCTTCAGTACTAATTCTGGGCCTAAACTTCTGCACAGCTCTTACCTAAATGTTGTACAACCACATTTTCCTGAATTAAAATTCACCAGCAAATTCCTCTCTGCTAATAGATATGAAAAAGGAAGTGCTGGTGGTTTTAATCAAGCAAGAGACATGTGAGCTGAGAAGAGTTACTAGCTTCCCCAAGCCCACTTTTCTTATCCAGAAAGTAAGTGCTGCACCAGTTCCTGCCTGCTTCCCCCACAGGGACCCTGTGTGTGGCTTCAGTGGACCACAAGTCTAACGGTGCTCGGCAGCTCTATTTTTTAAATAATTCTTTTCATTTCACTCATGTTACCTCTCCTTTTATTTTTATGTCTCTTTGAAAGCTTTTTCTACAGGGATTGTCATGGAACTTAAAAAACAACGTCAAGAGGCAATTGGTATTTTTTGGTTGTCAGAGCCTCTGCTAAATTAAAGGTTAAATATTCCAAAGTCAGGGCTTTCCAGAGGAAATAGGTACCCCTGAGTGCCACTGATTATCAGCTCTTCTTCAAGTGCCATGTTTCTGGTGCATTTCTTTCTGTCTACATTTCATAAATTTGCATTTTCTCACTCCCTCATGACATAGCAACAAGAGCACAGGATTTTAATCAGACACTTGGTTGAATGTAAGCATTGTTGATTCCAAGTGAGTTAACCTCACCAACAATTTCCTCATCTGATCATCTATATAGTGGGATTGACAGTAATAGTAATACTAATTAAAAGGACGAGAGGGAGGAAAAGAAAAGGGAGATGGAGAAGAAGAAAAAGACACACACAACAGGCTTGCTAAGTTTTTAAATGTCAAATTGGATCAGAAGCTGTGTCCCCTAGCCTGTCCTTCACCATCTTTGCTCTTTCTTATTCAGGCTTTTCTAAATGTATTATTCTTCACTGGGCTTCTTTTACCAACTAGATCATCCAAAAATCTGTGTGTAAAAAGAATAATGCTTTGCATTCGACATCTACATCATTCTACATCTTGTCAAGCTTCTGAGGCATTTTCTTAGTTTGGCTGATAGCGTCCTTATACAGGATTGTTTTGCCTTTGCTATAGTCACATCTGCCTTTGCCTGTGGCTCTTGTGTTCTTATGGCTTCTCAGCATGGCTACATGGAGAACTTCCTCAGGGTCAGAAGTCGTTCTTAGTATCTGCATCAGCTGTGTCAAGCAGAGTGACTGGCCTGCATGACTCCCCGAATAATGTTATTGAATGAATGGTTAAAGGAAGGAGGGGAGAAAGGAAGAAAGAAAAAAAAAGGAAGGAAGTAAAAACACATTTATTTTTCTCACTTGAAATTGGCTTATTTTCCACAGTGCCTGGCACATAGTACGTGTTCAATGTATATTCGTCTGAAACGTACAAGTGTTAATTTAACACCTAGATAGACTCTGAAATGCCAGGTAGATGATAAGAAGTGTTTTCTTTGGGGGCTTGCAATGACAAACACATAAAATAACCAGGGAAAATAGAAGAGAAGCTGCTTTTTCTTTTCTTTTTTTTTTTTTTTAAGGGCAGTGGTGTCAAGTTTTCATGTCTGTGTCCGCTGGGCCTCTGCAGCTTGATGGTTGCCAGGGCAACCGTAATGCCAAGACTTTGCATTCGTGTAGTTTTCCAGTGATAATTGCTAATGGGAACAAGTGCTGGCTTGCACTTTACACCTGCCTGGCTCGTAAGTCTACCTTAATTGGATGTGCCAAGATTGAGGAAAAAGTAATCTGCCCTTTCAAGACAACTGACAGGGAGATGAAGTGTTGTTTGGGCCTTTATTGTTACAATTTTGCTGACAAAATTACTATGAACTGTCTTCTCTGGATGCATAGCCTGTCTCTGTCGACAGAACCCTAGTGTTTGTCTTCTGGGGGTGGTAGATTAAGGCAGGGGGAAACTTTGATGAAATGTTTGGAGCAGTTTGGTGGAAATTCACTTGCTCCTTTCAGACACAGTAAGAGGAGATGTGGCACTGGGGAGGAAGCTGAGGGCATGAAGAATTAGGGAGGAGTGAAGGGGAACTCCAGCTGCTCCTTGAAGGACGTCGTGTTAGTCCTTCTAATGTACATGGTCTTATTCTTTCCAATATTCCTATCAGGCAGGTGTTAAAAAATCTCCAGGAGAGAAATGAGAAAACTGACTCTAATGGTGAATTCCTTTGTTAAAAGTCTCAGATTGAAATTAAGACATGTGGTCAAGATTCAAAGTCAGGTCTTGATGATAATATCAGCCCCTTTATTTCTGGTCCTCAATAGGAATTTGGACAAATCATTTCATTTTTAACTATAACTTTCCCTCTTTGTTCTCATTTTTGCTTTCTGAAAGCTTTTCCCAGCACTCCATTCCCTCCTGCGCCAACAGTTGTACTAATATTTGAACATATTTACCCTGGTTTAGCAAACATTTTCTAAGAGCCCACCAGGTTCTAGGCCCAGTGTTATAAATTAAAAAGATGAATAACCTGTGTCCCTATGCTAAAGGAACTTGTCTGGACTCCTGATTCTAGAAAGAGAGACCATGAAGTAAAAGATGCTTTCAATTAGGTTAGATCACTTAAAAAGAGAAAAATTCTGTGAGTATGCCACTGAGCTAAGTAAATAGTGGGGAAAGCTTGAATGTCAAGGGAGGGTGACTTTTACTGAGGAGTAGCACCTATGAAGGCCCAGAGGAGTGAAACAGTGCCCTAGGGCAAGAGAACTGGCAACCATCAGTATTTCTACGGCAAGAGATGGCTCTGGCAATTTGGACAAGGTAGCAAGCGGAAGGGGACTGGGAGGCACGTCAAGGAACGTGAACCTAAATCCAGAGGTAGAGAGATCATCTTCTCCCTAGAAGTGGCAATCACATTTCTTTATGGCCAGAAGCAGCACATGTTTATTTATTTATTTATTTTTAAATAAAGGGCCAGAGTGTTGCTATTTGAGGTTTTGCAGACCACATATAGGATATGCCGCTTAGTCTTCTTCCTCTTCTTTTTCTCTTTTTTACCACTTTTTAATAATGTAAAAATCTCTGATTACTGGTAGGTATGCAAGCATAGGCTGCTGGCCATATGCTGCCCACAGGTCATAGTTTGCCGAACCCTGCTTTAGGACACAGCCTCCTGTCCAACCCAACCTTGTGCACCAGTCTGACTGGTCAAATTACCTCTTAAAATTTAATGATTAGTTAAGATCAATATATATTATCTCACTTAATCTGTACAACAATCTATAAACTAGATTGATTTTTTTTAAGTGAGTAAAACTTTAAGACAAGCCATAATACTAAAATCCTTCACCCATTTCTTATTCTCTGTGAGAATTTTGTTAAACTTTAAAAAGTAAAGTGGAGGAGGGGCCTTCCCTGGTGGTCCAATGGTTAGCCATTGGACTCCAGCCTCCCAATGCAGGGGCCCAGGTTCAATCCCTGATCAAAGAACTAGATTCCAGATGCCTCAACAAAAGATCCCACATGTGGAGACAAAAATTGAAGATCCTATTTACCACTACTAAGACCCAGGACAACCAAATAAATAAAAACTTATTTTAAAAATTAAATAAATTTAAAAAATTAAATTTTAAAAATCTTAAAAAAAAAAAAGTGGTTGCACGTTTAATTACAACACAATTAGGTCATGCAGGGCTCTAATTCTATTGTGCAAATGAATTGCCTAACATGATTGTATGCCCTAAACAATGCCTATGCTACCTTATGTGTAAAATTAAGTATTTTCAAAATTGATTTTGGCTATATGAAATTTTTCACTTATAGACTGACTTTAAAAGTGAATTTTCTCCTAGTAAGATGCACATAATATAGTGGGACAATAAGACCGCTGCCTAGATCCCGAACCTCTAAATATGCAATATAGCCTAAATAGTTAAGGTTCTTCTTTCTTTGCCACTGTGTTTGTTTTAGAAATCAAGTCACACGTTAAGTTGGTGCTCAAAAGAAGATTCCAGCATGTTTTCACTTGCACCACGATCAAACTCTACTTCCTCATTGCCTACAAGCAAGAGTGTGTTGGTGTTATTGCTCTTTTTTTTTTTTTTTTAACGTTTAAATGCAGAACTTCTCTTTTCATGTTTGGTGGTGGTTTAGGCCCAGAGTCGTGTCCAGCTCTTGGAACCCCACAGACTGTAACCAGACAGGCTCCACTGTTCATGGGATTTCATAGGCAAGAATACTGGAGGGGGCTGCCATTTCCTTCTCGCTTTTCATGTTTCCTTCTGTTCAATTTTGTAGCCTTAATGTTAACACGCTGATCAAATATGTAAGATCATTTTTTTTTTTTTAATCATCTGTTCTTCCTAATTTTGTAGGCTCTTAGACCTGGAGGTTTCCCAAAGTTCTTCTTTCCATTGAGGTTTGAGTTGGCATTATAGAGTCCAATCATTTCACCAATATACCTTTTGCTTACACACTTCCATGGGCAGGGAATGGAAATATGAATCATTACCTCCTACTGCATTATTGAACAGCTCCAATTGCTTAAAAAATGGGGTAAATGGAAGGAGCAAACACAGGCTGGTGATCAGCAATTTGCATACATAATCTTATTCTCCAAACAACCAAGCGAACTAAGGATTCTTATATTAACGTTGCAGAAGAGAAAACTGAATGTTAGAGAATGTCAGTATATATATTGTTTCCTAGCTACTAAGAAATGGAGGCAAAGTTCAATGCCTGTCTGATTCCTTAAGGTAGTTCCCTGATTTCACAGGTGCCTCTGTAGAGCTAACGATCTTGTCTAATGTTGAACTAAAGTTCCTTTCTTATATACTCTGTTCATTCTGCTTTCTGGAATGACACAGAATAAATTAATTTCCTCTTCCTCTGCCTTTGGTTTCTGACAAACCAGGAGGAAGAAGGGGACGTGTGGGGTGGCACAGCACGGTGCCATGGACACCAGTTTTGGCAAAAGATAGATCTGGGTCTGCATCCTACCCTTACTCTCTTTGTAACTATGGTCAAGTCTTATCGGTTCTCTGACCCTAATTTTCCTTGGTGTAAAATGAACAGTACAAATTCTAAGAAAAGGTTTAAAAATGGCCTCTCTCATGGTGGCCCTGTGAAGATGAACAAGGTGAGGGTGTGAGAGCTTGGCTCAGTGTTGTGGTGATTGTGTTGCCTAATTAGCAGCTGCCATGTCCTTCCTGAATATTCTGCTTCCACAATAAATAACATTTCCAGGGATCCCTTTAATATATGGATAGTCTTCCTCTTTTCTACTAACCCTCCTCTGGTCAGGCCTCAATTTGTCTGTATCCCCCAAGGCAATACTCATTATTTAATGTATAACTTTGCTTCTTTGTTCCCGGTGAAAACATTGAATTGTAATAGTTCACACCCATAAGCCTTCTAAGTGCTGAGGACAATGGAAGCTTGTTTCACCTCATTTCATCCTCAGAGTATCCCCTTGAAGTAAGTGTTACTATCATCATCCCCATTTTACAGATAGGCAAACTGAATCTCAAGGAGGTTACTCAGTTCCCAAGGTCACATATGCAGAGAGTGGTAAGAGCTAAGATACGAATCAAGGTGGGCTGGCCTCAGTCCTCATGCTCTTAACCCCTGTGCTCACCTGTCCCATAGAGAAATCAGGGCAGGGGAGCAGAGATTTCATCCTAGACTCTCCCTCCAAATGCTGCTCAGCATCATTTCATCTTATTATTAATATTTTATATCTCTCTCCAAATCCCCAATACTCTTTTCCCATGACGTGAAATGTCTTCCTCAGGAAAACTAATTCCTATCTAATGGGAATAGTTTATCTTCTTTGAGCCTGTTTCGCTCATCCATTAAATGGAAATAGAGGAACACAGTAAAAAACGCTAGTATAAATACTGCCTGCACGCTCAGACGTGTCTGACTCTTTGTGACCCCATGGATTGTAGCCTGCCAGGCTCCTCTGTCCATGGAATTCTCCAGGCAAGAATACTAGAGTGGGTTGCCACTTCTTCCTCTGGATCTTCCTGACCCAGGGACTGAAAGTGTGTCTCCTGTGTTATCCACCTTACAGGCGGATTCTTTACTGCTGAGCCACCGGGGATGTCCGTTACAAATACTACACGTAGTCAGTCATTCAAGCAACATGTCCAGGGCAAGGTTTGCCACATCTGAATAAGTATATTTTTTTGTTCCCTTTACTTACAACCTGGCAGCCTTTGCATTAAAAGAGAATGATCGACAAAATAATTCACTTGCTTATTTGTTCAACAGCTATTAATAAACACCCTACTAAGTGTAGGGCTTAGATTTCTGCATTGAAGGAAACAAAAATTATGCTATAATATTTTGTAAACTGTAGGAAAGAGATGGATGTGGTCGAGTAGGACCCCAGAAGGCCAAGAAGGGCTTTCCAGGCTGAGAGGAATCTGATCTGGGTGTTGAAGAATGAATGGGAGTTATTCAGAAAGCAGGGGAAGAAAGAAGGCCTTTTAGTCAAGGTCAACAAGGGCTTCCCAGGTGCTGCTAATAGTAAAGAACACATCTGCCGATGCAGAAGACATAAGAGAGATGGGTCCGACCCCTGGATTGGGAAGATCCCCTGGAGGAGGGCATGGCAACCCACTCCAGTACTCTTGCCTGGAAAACCCCATGGACAGAGGCGCCTAGTGGGCTACAGTCCATAGGGTCGCAAAGAGTCAGACACGATTGAAGTGACTTAGCATACACACAGGGCTAGTAATAGAAAAAGTGTGAAAAATACAAATATTGGCTTATTTAACCACCTTGTTGGTCAGTCATTCGGAAATTACCTCCCATTGCTTCCCTGTTCCTGCTAATTTTGGTGTAATGTAAGGTAACATGACAAAAACAAAGAAAATTAAAACAAAAAAGCAACTGTAAAACATATTCTAATGCACTGAATGCTATATTTTTTTCTGTATTATATTCTAATCATTATTAATAAGACTCCATCAAATTTTGTATTTTTATTTAATCATTTTGTTGTTTAGTCCCTAAGTCGTGTCTGACTCTTTTGTGACCCTATGTACTATGGCCCACCAGGCTCCTTTGTCCATGGGATTTTCCAGGCAAGAATACTGGAGTGGGCTGTCATTTCCTTCTCCAGGGGATCTTCCGGACCCAGAGATTGAAACCAGGTCTCCGGGCATTGCAGGCAGATTCTTTACTGCTGTGTCACTGTGTAAGCCCCAGTTAACCATTAATTATTGTTAAAAATTCTATGTCTCTATTTTTAATGTTTACTATAACTCATTTCATTTCAGTGACAATTATTTGTAGATATTATGTTGTAAATGCTTAAACTTTAGCAAGGATAACTACCTTGAAGAACATATCAGAAAGTTGCTAAGTATGTAGGCTTTGAGTAAAATACCCAGGTTCAATTTCCAGCACTGTTAACTATTACTTTTGTCATCATGGATTATTTATTTAAACTGTCCTGTCTTTTTGTTTGTTTTTGTTTTTGCTATTGTGTTTTCTCTCAAATGGAGTTAACAATAACTACTTCATATTTGTTTTCATGAAAATTAAATAGTTTGTATATATGACACTGAGCCTGGTGCCAAAGTATTAATGGTGTCTATAATTACTAAAATGTAATGCCTATCTGTTTTTACATAAGTGCAAATTTATATGTAAATATATCAGATTGATTTGGTTCTTAGCCAGGAACAAAAATGCTCATTTCTTATTTTACTCCAGTCTTATATCTATCTTTCAATAGCATCATATAGAATTACAGTGTTTTCAGATGCCATTTGTTCAGTCAATTTGCTGAAAGTGTGCCTTGTCCTGAGCACTTTCCTAGGCTCCTAAGAAGTTTATGGTCTTGGAGGGGAAACAGATCAATAAGCGTGTGATGACAGTGAGATGTGAGAATGACCTTCTGCCCACAAAGGCTACCCGAGGTTGTGTAGGACTCAGAACCCAGCACTCACAGTGGCCCACTGGACCCTGAATGTTGTGGCCTTAGCCCACTCCTCCAACTTCTCCCACCAATCCTTACCCCTGTCCCCACCCTCTTCTTTCCCTTTCTCTCCAACTCCACATGCTTTCTTCTAGTTCCCATGCTCCTGTTTGTCTTGGGATCTATGCACACTCTCCTCCTCTGCCAGGAACCCCTCACCCACTCATCATCACATGTTGCTTCCTTCTCATTGTCATCTCAGCTTCAGTGACATATTCTCAGAGAGCTCTTGTACCATCCACTGGCCCGTGGCCCTCAGTTTTCTCCATCCTTGCATCTTTATCACTTCCTTCTTAGGACATTTCAAGTGTGTAATTGTAAATCACCCCCCTAGGCTGTGAGCTTGATGCAGAGATGGTGCCTGTGTTCACCTCTGCCTATACAACACCCAGTAACGTGGAATGTAGAGAGGGTTCTGTAAAATATACATTCATTAGGTAAAACTTAGGGACAATGATTACACAGGTGGGCTGAAACTCACCTAATGTTTAAAAGTTCGTCTTGGGGAGACTGTCTATAACACCACTATTTACAGTATTCAAGACATGGAAACAACCTAACTGCCCATCAACAGATAATGGATAAACAAGATGTGATTATACACCATGTGGAAAGGAATGAGTAATGGAATATTACTCAGATATAGGGCAGGAGGAGAAGGGGACGACAGAGGATGAGACGGTCGGATGGCATCACCAACTCAGTGGACATGAGTTCAGGTAAACTCCGGGAGTTGGTGATGGACAGGGAGGCCTGGCATGCTGCAGTCCATGGGGTCACAAAGAGTCAGACATGACGGGGCGACTGAACTGAACTGACAAAAAATGAAATAATGCCATTTGTGGCAATGTTGGACCTAGAGATTATTGTACCAAGGAAAGTAAGACAGACTAGGAAAGACAAACAGCATATGATACTGCTTATATGTGGACTTCTGGAGTGACTAGGGGTAAAGAAGCCACCTGCCAATGTAGGAGACATGGTTCCATCTCTAGGTTGGGAAGATCCCCTGGAGAAGGAAATGGCAGCCCACTCCAATATTCTTGCCTGGAGAATCCCATAGACAGAGGAGCCTGATAGGCTACAGTCCATGGGATCACAAAGAGTTGTACATGACTGAGTGACTAAATAACAATGACATGTAAAATAGATAAACATGGACCTACTATATGGCATAGAGGGCCATACTCAATATCTTATAACATATATATGTATATAACATATATATATGTATAAAAGCTGAGTGCTGAAGAATTGATGCTTTTGAACTGTGGTGTTGGAGAAGACTCTTGAGAGTCCCTTGGACTGCAAGGAGATCCAACCAGTCCATTCTAAAGGAGATCAGCCCTGGGTGTTCTTTGGAAGGAATGATGCTAAAGCTGAAACTCCAGTACTTTGGCCACCTCATGAGAAGAGTTGACTCATTGGGAAAGACTCTGATGCTAGGAGGGATTGGGGGCAGGAGGAGAAGGGGAAGACAGAGGATGAGATGGCTTGATGGCATCACCGACTCGATGGACGTGAATCTGAGTGAACTCCGGGAGTTGGTGATGACAGGGAGGCCTGGTGTGCTGCGATTCATGGGGTCGCAAAGAGTCGGACATGACTGAGCGACTGAACTGAACTGAAATTCACTTAGCTGTACACCTAAAACTAACACAACATTGTAAATCAACTTTATTTCAATAAACATTTTTTTAAAAGAAACTCAAGATCACAGAGCTAGGAAGAGAGAGACCTGGGACTTCAAGTCAGACAGCATGACATCAAAGTCCATGCTTTGAAATAGTGCATCCACTGCCTGTATGAGGCAGAGAAGCCTGTGGAGTTTGAAAGTTATACACGAATTCAAATCCCTACTCCAGCTCTTACTAATTGTGTGACCTTGGGCAAAACTGTTAATCATCCTGAGCCTCTGTTTCTCATTTAAGAGATAGCAAGGCAATGATGTCTACCTTGCAGGGGGTTATGACGTTTAAGTAAGGCAGCATATGCAGTGGGTAGATGCCAGCCTTGTAGCTGATACTCACTATAAGATAACTAACGTGACAACACACAGTCAATCTAAAATCCACTCCTGGGTCCTGACGCGGTTGAGATTTTACAAGCCTTGATGGCTTGTAATTGAGAAATATGCATCTGTGACAGGTAATCAATATGCTCATTTGGCAGCCAGGTTCCAGATGAAATAAAGCTAAACGATGATGCAATTAGAATATACAAACAAATCCCCCAAAGAAGCCAAACAGACTTGACTGCCTTCTCCATCCTAATCATGCCCTCGTGTTCAGAATGCATCTGGAAAGCAGTTTTTTCTTGATGAATCTGGATCCGGCTGCCTGAAGAAGGTTTCTTTCACTCGTTGACTGCTTCCCCTATGTGCTTTCTTCTTGGAGCTCCATGTTCCCCTGCCCAAGGGTAGGCAGCACAGAGGTCCGACTCCCTGAGTGTGAAGGACGTGCGGTACACCTCATTGACAACCAGCCTCCCCTGAGATGCACTCCGTAGCTTCTTTTCTCCTTGTCAGACAGAATGACAATGGCTGGCAGTTTTCATGGGGAGACAGTGCAGGAGGCAGGGTCCCAGCAGTCTCTGGCTAATCTTTCTAAAGCAAATCTTGCTCTTTTCCTTTGGTGGAGTCTGTGAATTCCTAAACGACAAGGCTGTGTTCACGGTCACCCTCACACTAACCTTCTCTACTTGCTCGTCGATATTCATAACTGCAGCTTAGGAACTTGACGGTGCAACCTAACTACCACCTGCCAATGAGCATAAATCATGACATCAGTGTCCGACTCTTTGCGACCCCAGGAACTGCAGCCTGCCAGGCTCCTCTGTCCATGGAATTCTCTAGGCCAGAATACTGGAGTGGGTAGTCATTCCCTTCTCCAGGGGATCTTCCCAACTCAGGGATCAAACCCAGGTCTCCCACATTGCAGGCAGATTCTTTACTGTCTGAACCACCAGGAAGACCCAGCTAGCTCTTTAGTCACTCTTGATTCAAGAGATCCGCTGCTTATTAGCTCTACGTCTTAGGCAAGTAATGTTAGTTTGTGCCTCAACTTCCTCGTTTATCAAAGGAAGGTGATGATTTTACCTGGCATTTGGTTTGATGAGAAAGATGAAGTAAGATAATATAAGTAAAATTCCCACATCTCTGCTGGCACTTAATACACTCACAGTGCATACTGGCTATGATTATTCCTGCCACCCTAAGTTTTGAGTCTTGAGAAGGCAATGGCACCCCACCCCAGTACTCTTGCCTGGAAAATCCCATGGATGGAGGAGCCTGGTAGGCTGCAGTCCATGGGGTCGCTAAAAGTCGGAAACGACTGAGTGACTTCACTTTCCCTTTTCACTTTCATGCATTGGAGAAGGAAATGGCAACTTACTCCAGTGTTCTTGCCTGGAAAATCCCAGGGAGAGGGGAGCCTGATGGGCTACCGGCCATGGGGTCGCACAGAGTCAGACACGACTGAAGCGACTTAGCAACAGCAGCAAGTTTTGAGTCACATCTTAGAAATGAGGCTAATTTGGGTGAGTACTTGGTCTGGACAGTACTTTCCTGGACATTGCAAAGAACATGGGCTTTAGACAGATGAACTTGGCTTCAAATTTTGACTCTTCCATTTCTGTGTGGCCATAGGTAAGTTCCCTATCTTCTTTGAGCTTCCATATTTTTATTTTTAAGCTCTGTGAAGAGTGTATGTAAATATAAACATCTCCCCCTAAACTTATAAGTATGTTAGAATTCATAATAGTTACATATTTATGAAGATTCTTGACCAGCCTGCTCTAAGACTGCTTCCAAGGAGCCAGGGAAAGGACCAGTAAACAGGAAAAGGTCTTCTGGTATCATCTTGTCTAATGCATTCATTTTGCAGAGAAAACAGACTCCAAGGTCCAAGGAAATTAAGTGACTCATCTAAGTGACATGGCTAGTAAAAGTCTGACCCCAGACAGATAACTCAGTTTACTTATAGTGATTAATATTCTGTCCCAGTTGGTCGGAGCAAAACAGAGGAACAAAATAAGCAAAAGAGTGAATTCAGATCAAAAATAAAGGCTGAAGGAAACAGGAGGAGAGAAGGTAAAGGAAGGAAAGTGAGGGGAAGGGAAGAGAGAGAAAAATCAAGTGTGTGACATCACTTGGAGCATATATCAGTCCTGTGATGCAGAGAGTCTCCTGGTGGCCAAGCCAGTGTGAAGGGGTCGTGAAGGTGGCGAGTCTGAGCTGAGGTCCCATGGACTCAAATGCCAGCTCTACAACCTGGGAGCTGTGCAGTCTGAACAGAGGGGCTTAACACTTCCACACTTCAGTTTTCTAACAGCACCTTCTCTGTGGTTGTTGTGAGGACCAAATAAATCATTGACATACAATCATTAGTACAGAGCCTAGAGCATAAGGAGCATTCAATCCATTGAGCTGTTCTGATTAGTAAATGTGAAGTTGACATCATCTCCTTTTTGCCCACTTTTAATCTGAAGTCATTCAGTTTTGTTTCCCATTAAATAACATGAAGCAAACACTGATAAGGTGTTGGAAGTAGTTATAAGAGAAGCAAAAGGCTGCAGGAGAGGGGACTGTAATGGAAAGGAGCTCTAGTGTATAGGCAGTGTCTGCTGTGTGCAAGGCAATGTGCTGCCACTTTGCACATCTACTTAATCCTCATCACAGGCCTATGGGGCAGGTATCATCACCTTCATTTTACAGATGAAGAAAATGAAACTCCAAGTCATTAAATCATTTGGCCAAGGCATTTCTGACATAGAAAAATTCTTTCCTCTCTTTTCCAAGATACAGTGATTGCCTGCCAGGGCTTCATAGAATATGTCTGTTTCTAAAAGAACCAGCCTATATTCCAAAATATCTTTAGAAGAAAGATCAAAGAAAACACCTGTTACTGGTTTACTTAGCTTTTAGGCAAACTACCACTATTAGTTGTTTTGACCATTCCTGTGAAGAACTTTGCTGCATTTCCCATTACTTTACTTCTTTCTATAAACTGTGAATTACTAGATTTAACAGTAGGCAGTCTCTGAGTTTACATATTTTTCTTTTCTTTTTTTTTTTATTCTAGGATAAACACTATTGCTGCTCACAAGAAAATTTGAGTCATAATGTTCTTGGACACTGATGGGAATGTCTAAAGGTAAAAAATCATATATATATGATTAAGTTTTCTTATACTTCAAGCTTGTGTTTGAAGAAGTCTTTTGTTGGTTGGAGGGAGGTGGAGAGCAATAACTGTTGTATATTGTTCTGTTCTGTTTTGTCTTGAGCAAAATCTTGTGGATTAGAAATGGCATTCTCAACAGACATTTTTTCAGTAAGGTGCATCACAGTGGGTACAGGTGACTCATATTAAATGTGCAGATTTCTTTGGCTTGAATATGTTGATTTTCTTCCTTGTGAGCATTGTTTTTAATCTGTGGAAACAGCCAAAGGAGAAGCCTTTATTTGCAATGCATAGTAAATTTCTGACACTGAGAAAATTCTTATAAATCAGAGTTCCTCTGTTTAAGTTAACTGAAAGAGTTATCATTGAACATAGGATGGGCTATATTTAAGTGAACTTATGTAAATTGTTTGGTATATGGAAGGAAAAACTTCTCCTCTACTCTCTTAGGTATAGTGCTTGGGACTTGCAATTTAAACTGACAGAAAAAAAAACAGACTAACAGGAGAAAAATTTGGTGTACATATTCATTCAGTATAGACATGGATAATTAATTCTAAGAAGTGATTTTATTTTGGGCTTCTATACTCAACTTCAAAGGAAAGGCTCCTATGGGAAGACCAAATAGGTTTCTTTAAGAAAAATAAATGAGTTCTTTTAGGAGAACAAATAGGGGATAAGAAAGTTTGTGATAATGTTTACCTATATAGGTGTGAGTGGTCTTTCCATCTTCTTTTGGGTCATAGAACTCCCCAGGAGAGATTTATGGTAGGTTTACTCTTGGCCTCTCTCCTGGAAGCAGACACACCCTGAAGAGGGAATTGATGGAAGTCCTCATTTTCAGACATTTTGCTTTATTTTGATTTTTTCCCTTTTTCTGTTAGGTAAGGAAAGCTCTAAGAAGGCTTTTTTTCTGAATCTTTTAAATCTCAAGTGTCCTCAGCTTAAAATAATCTCTATACCAACTTTGGTGTTCCTAGTGGGTCCCCTTACAATTTATCAGAAGATATTCCTTTGTTGGTCTTTTATTCTGTTAACCTTTTATAGTCTGTGACCTTTTTGGCTTAGGATGGTCAGTATTTTTTACAATATATTTGAAAATACAATATCCTATTGTAACAGGAGCTCATGAAGATTACTGGGTGTTCTCTGATTTTTCATATTCCAGCTTTTGATTTAGACTACAACTTACATCTAAGAAAGACAATTCTAAATGAGACTTTGTTATATGGCCCTATGATGGTGACACTCTTTCAGGTTACAAAGGAGAGAGAAATACTTAAGTTACATGAGCTGATGGGGAATTATTTAAAACACATCTTGAAAAATAATGCAAAAGAGGAAACCATCTGAACAATAGCATAGTCAGACTTCATGAAAAATGAGGACATTCAGCGTATAATCCAAAATTATAGCCAGACCACTTCATCTTGCCAAACCTTTATAACCACTAGGAACTAGCGTGGACTGTAACAAGTTCTCCATACTTGTTATGGAGAGGAGTCTTGCCCTCCACTCCCACTCCTACAGTGGCCTCTGCTACTGTCAGTTTTGTAGCTTTTGTGCCATGCTGAAGTGCACCATGCATCCGACTACGGACTGCTGATTCCCCTTGCATTGCAACGTCTTTTAGGAATACCACATTGGCAGAATTCCCTTGGTTTTTATGTGAGGATCTGACTGAAACCTATGTGTACTAGTCCAGTAGAAAGTCTTCCACTGAATAGGAAAACACAAACTCAGGCCTTGAAGAATAAAGGCAAGCAACCACTTTATACCATAAGGAGCAACATAAGAGACGAATTAAGAAAAAGGAGGGCTATTCACGAAGGAACAAAAAGGAGATGCTTAAGACAAGAAAGGTCCAGGGAGTGTGCAATGTAGGCAACCTTATGCTTTCTGTAGGATTAACTTCAAGAAGAGACTCTGGCATTCTTTGGGGGAGCATGGAAGGAACAATGAGATGTCCTTTTCTACAAATCAGAGGTCCGTAGTCTGTGAGTAGCCATGAAGACAACTTCACTTAGACCAATGAGTCATCCAAAGGATCAGAGAATGGCCCACAATAAGAGACTTGAAGAGGAAACACAAGACAGAGAAGGAGTCAGAACTTGATGAAGATTACCCTGCTCCCACCTCCTCTGCCTCTACCCCACCTTCGAAGGCCATGGAGCATTCTAAGAGGGCGAATACTGCTGTTTCTCCTCTTTTTCTAAAGTATTCCTCTGTAAAAATTGAATAATACCGGACATCATTTTTTGTGTGTGTGTGTAAGAAATAAATTAATGCAGATACAGTTTTCTCATTTCAAAACTTTACCCTCCCCCTCTTTCTCTTGAAACTTGGGGACCTGCTCTTATTCAGCCTTTCCTGTGCACCTGCCAGTGACCAAATTAATGACAATTTGCAAATGATGTCAGTGGAAAGACTCAGAAATAGGTGAACATGCTTAGGTCATGATGTATTTTTTTAAATAGATTTGTTTTAACTTGCTCTGGTTTTTTTGTTGCATTTATACACAGCAATCTAGTCATATTTTCTGCTCATAACAGCCATACCTGGTTCAGACGCTGGGGTTAACCGTGTCTCTGCGTTGGGGCTGTGCAGCAATCGTGGTATTCTGTGATCTCCAGGTGTTCTGCACCTGGACGACGTATAGACCCACCGACCAGGGTCATAGTTTCCATATGTGACTCCCACCTATGGATACAATATTTGTTATTGTTCATTGTGTTTTCTAGAACTTCTTTCTATAGCACTTTATTCAGAGTTCTCACAAGTCAAGGGTTATATTTGCCTAGGTTTACCAGATAGGGAGCTGAAGCTTGCGAGGTGATAGCCAATAGGCAGCCAAGCCCACTGAGACAAGGTGTGAACTCAAGGTAATGCCACCTCGATGAGTAGGCAAGGATGCTCAGGAGGTGCCTTTCCTTTATGAGGAAACTGTCCCCAGCGAGAGAATAACCTGATACTTCTCTTACAAATCAGAGGCTAAAAACACTTTGCAACCAGTTGACTAGGTCTAGAAAAGAAACCAGAGTTAGTCAAAGCCATTTATTAAGCATCCGCCATTTGCCTTAAGAATTAAGTCAGCTGAGAAGTCTCCAGGCTGATCTTTTGAATCAGAAAAAGCCAGTTTATGGAAGAAAGACCCCAAGATGTGATTTATGTCAAGAAGCCTCCAAATGAATAGACTTGGCTTACAGTTCTCCACCACAGGTACCTGGATGGTGAAACCTGTGTCTGATTTAATGGAACCAGCTTGTCTAGAAGGTTAATGCTGGAAATCAGATCTCCCAAAGGCAGAACAGAGAGAGAGGGAGGTTATCTTGGTAATCAAACTGTGGAGCTCCAAGACAACATCCTTGAGAGATATGCAGGCATTCAACAATATAAACCAAATAAGACCCTAAGTCTAAAGGGCCAGACTGACCTTTAGAAGCAGAAAGATGAGGCAGAGCCCAGGATCAGAAATAGAATGTCTAACATTTATGAGAACTTACCATTTAAGTACCATGCACTGATCGATATTTACAAGTTAACTCATTTAAATGAGAATGATACTAACAAGGATCCCCATCCTGCATCTGAGGAAACAGGCACAGAGAGCTCAAGTCACTTTCCCAAGGTCACACAGCTAGAAAGCTGTGAAGGTGAGATTTCAGTTCGGTTCAGTTCAGTTCAGTCGCTCAGTCGTGTCTGACTCTTTGCCACCCCATGAATCGCAGCACACCAGGCCTCCCTGTCCATCACCAACTCCTGGAGTTCACTCAGACTCATGTCCATTGAGTCAGTGATGCCATCCAGCCATCTCATCCTCTGTCGTCCCCTCTCCTCCTGCCCCCAATCCCTCCCAGCATCAGAGTCTTTTCCAATGAGTCAACTCTTCTCATGAGGTGGCCAAAGTACTGGAGTTTCAGCTTTAGCATCATTCCTTCCAAAGAAATCCCAGGGTTGATCTCCTTCAGAATGGACTGGTTGGATCTCCTTGCAGTCCAAGGGACCCTCAAGAGTCTTCTCCAACACCACAGTTCAAAAGCATCAATTCTTCGGTGCTCAGCTTTCCTCACAGTCCAACTCTCACATCCATACATGACTACTGGAAAAACCATAGCCTTGACTAGACGGACCTTTGTTGGCAAAGTAATCTCTCTGCTTTTGAATATGCTATCTAGGTTGGTCATAACTTTGCTTCCAAGGATTAAGCATCTTTTTATTTCATGGCTGCAGTCACCATCTTCAGTGATTTTGGAGTCCCCAAAAATAAAGTCTGACGCTGTTTCCACTGTTTCTCCAGGTATTTGCCATGAAGTGATGAGACCAGATGCCACGATCTTCGTTTTCTGAATGTTGAGCTTTAAGCCAACTTTTTCACTCTCCACTTTCACTTTCATCAAGAGGCTTTTTAGTTCCTCTTCACTTTCTTCCATAAGGGTGGTGTCATCTGCTTATCTGAGGTTGTTGATATTTCTCCCGGCAATCTTGATTCCAGCTTGTGCTTCTTCCAGCCCAGCGTTTCTCATGATATACTCTGCATAGAAGTTAAAGAAGCAGGGTGACAATATACAGCCTTGACATATCCCTTTTCCTATTTGGAACCAGTCTGTTGTTCCATGTCCAGTTCTAACTGTTGCTTCCTGACCTGCATACAGATTTCTCAAGAGGCATATTAGGTGGTCTCGTATTCCCATCTCTTTCAGAATTTTCCACAGTTTATTGTTATCCATGTAGTCAAAGGCTTTGGCATAGTCAATAAAGCAGAAATAGATTTTTTTCTGGAACTCTCTTGCTTTTTCCATGATCCAGCAGATGTTGGCAATTTGGACTGGGGTAAAATATGGCTCTAGAAACCATTTTCACAATGGTGATGCTATATATTGCCAGTGCAGTTTCAAAGAAATGGGTTTGAACAAATAAAGAGAACCTAGGATGATTCACCCAAATAAAGTCAAGTCCTTAGTTTGCCTCTCTGGTTCTGTGTGTGTAAGGAAGGCTTGATATCAGAAGAGGGGTACAGGAAATCAGCCGGTGGGTAGGAATTCTTAGACAATGGTCTCTTGCCAATTTGGTGCTTATCATAGTTCTGAGTATGAGATGCCCTCTCTGAAGATGCCTGCCTTGTTTGCATTTCTGTCACTGGCATATCTGTCAGGCAATGAGTCTGGGAGTCAGTCCCAGCAGACACATTCAAGGATAGCATCTACATGGTTCAGACAGAAGCTGAGCTGCATCCACTTCCTGTCTGCCAACATCAGGGTATTCTCGGCGCCAGGCTGGGGCTAGCTCCATGGCCCCGTAGCCGGCAAACAGAAGCCATGATTCAATCACATCCAAGCTGGCGCCAAGTGTCCTCGACCTGCAGTCTCATTTCCTGGCCTTGTCTGAGGGCAGGGTGGGTGGAGGTGAGCCCCCTCTCGCCTTTATGAAACAGAAGGCCTCACAGAGCTCTCTGGCCTGGCTCCCGGGAGACTGAAACGCTAGAGAGGAGTGTTTGAGACTCTTGTCCTGGAAGAAAAGGCTTCTAGAATTGTGACCTACAGGCAAAAATCCTAAAGTCAAACTAGGGAAGTAAGACTGACTTCCCACTCCCTCCTCACTAAGCACAACTACATAAGGAACCAAATAGGCCCTTTTCCCCCTGCCCCATGCGAGGTGCTGCCCCTTCCCTCCTCTGCATCCAAGGAAGCAAACTTCTTCCCCGGAAATCATCAGGAAAGCACTGGCTGACAGGTTGTGTGATTGCTTCTGATCCCCTTGGTCACATTGTGTAACATCTTAACTCCTCACCTAATCCGATGGATGCTGCTTGACAGGGTATAGCAGGGGTGCTGGCCCAGCTTCCCACAGCTCTGTTTAAGACCCCGCCTCCCTGCAGGCTGCTGGAGACCCCGCACAGCAGTCACAATACTTCGGGGCCTGTTTCTCACTCCAAATAGATACAAGGGCAGCAGCCTGTCCCTAACCATAGGATTAGGTCCTGACAAATTCCTGTGGCCATTCCTGATTCTTTGTGTCAATAAGGTTCATGACCTTAAGTCAGTACAAGAAAAAAAGTAGTGTGTAGGGGACTAAGGTTGTAGAGGCCCTCAGAAACACATTGTATTCAATCAAATCATTAAATCAGCAAAAAATGGCCATGTCAAAGATATCTTGCTGCTGCTGCTGCTAAGTCACATTAGTCGTGTTCAACTCTGTGCGGCCCCTCAGACGGCAGCCCAACAGGCTCCTCTGTCCCTAGGATTCTCCAGGCAAGAATACTGAAGTGGATTGCCATTTCCTTCTCCGATGCATGAAAGTGAAGTCACTCAGTCGTGTCCGACTCTTAGCAACCCCATGGACTGTAGCCCGCCAGGCTCCTCTGTCCATGGGCTTCTCCAGGAAGAGTACTGGAGTGGGTTGCCATTGCCTTCTCCGAAAGACATCTTAATTATCTCCAACAGGAGCAACATTTAGCTTATGTGTTTGTTTTCTTCCTTGTGGGCAAGTGCATGTGAAGAGGAACTTAGTCTTTCTGTGTCAGTCTTCCACCTAGATATCCAGGGCCCTTCTGATTTTATGGCTCAGAGATGATAATGTTGACCTCCTGGGTCCCATATGTGCCCAAGTTACAGGCTCAAATCATGTGCTATCAGCTTCTTGACATCATCCCTCAGTACTTTCCTCCTGCCCCTTGAAGGTAGAGCAGGGTAGGTTACTCTCAATTTCCTTTTTGTCTCTCAACACTTATTTGAAAAAGCCATCATTCTTATTCTGCCTCAAAGTGAACTCTAGCTCTGTAATCTAGCCCAGCCCCCAGTGACTTCCTCATAGCTCTGGAGTTGTGGGGCCCTCACTTTGAGCCCTCCTCTGACATTTATTAGCTGTGAATTCTTGGACTTCCCTGGTTGCTCAGGCAGTAAAGCATCCACCTACAATGTGGGAGACCCAGGTTCGATCCCTGGGTCAGGAAGATCCCCTGGAGAAAGAAATGGCAACCCACTCTGGTACTCTTGCCTGGAAAATCCCATGGAGAGAGGAGCCTGGTAGGCTACAGTTTATGGGGTTGCAAAGAGTCGGACACGACTGGGTAAACTTTCTTCTTACTTAACCATAGATAGCCTCAGTTCTAGAATCTGAAAACAGGGGAAATACGACTTCAGTTCCATTGGGTGGTTGTAAGAATTAAGTGACAGAGTGTATACAAAGTTCTTAGCAAAATGTCAGACACGCAGACTCTGCTCAGAGATCATCCTGTTTAGGAGTAACGGTGGTTGGGAAGCCGGGTGTGGGCTTTGGAAGGAGACTCATCCACTTTGTTTTCCGGACATACTATTTACAACCCATAAGACTTTGAACAAAGCTGCTTCTCTAAACCTTGCTTTCCTCAACTATAATAGGAGCCTAATAGTACGGTAAGTCCTGCCCTAACAGGACAAGTTGGGCATGAAAATTCAATCACATAAAACAAGGGGCTACATTTTTGAAATTATGGAGGAAGAGCCTTTTTTGTCAGCTGGCCAAAAGGTCAGAGGGTTTATCTGGGCAATTTTAACCCGTCAGGCTTCTGACGTGACCTGGCACCCTCTGGGGGCTGGCATCATCCCCTGTGGCTGAAATATGGGTGGGGGCTCTTTCACTTTCACCGTGGCCTGTCTGAGGTCAGCTTGTTGAGCCAATAGAATGTTGTATATTCAGGGATTGATCAACCTCGCTAGTTTCACAACAAGGCTGCCTGACATTTCACTGCCCAATCTTACCTCCATATGCAGAAAACAAAAACTTTATCTGACCCCTGTGTCTGTCTCGAAATGGGGTTGGGCAGATAATGAGAGCTAATAAGCAGTCATAGTATATGAAAGTGTGTTACCATGGCTTATTTTTGTCATGAAATCATACTGTATCTATCTTTAAATTTTTGTAGAGTTACATGAGATTAAAATACATCTCAATCTATATGAGCTGCTATAACAAAATACTGCAGACTGGGTAGCTTATAAACAACAGAATTTGAATTCTCATAGATTCAGAGAATGGGAAGTCCAGGATCAGGATGCCAACATGCTTGGGTGAGGGCCATCTTGCTGGTTCATAAGTGGCACCTTTTCAGTGTCCAGATAGGTAAAAGTAGGCTAGTGCTCTCTCTGGAGCCTCTTTCATAAGACACTAATTCCTTTCACGAAGGTTCTAGTTCATGACTTAATGCACCTTCCAAAGTCTTACATGTTAGCACCGCCACGTCTGGTAGTTATGGTTGCAGCATCTGAATTTTGGAGGACACAAACATTTAGGACATAGCATGCCCTTAATCCTAGTTTCCCTGGTGGCCCAGATGGTAAAGTATCTGCCTGCAAAGCAGGAGTCCCAGGTTTGATCCCTGGGTTGGGAAGATCCCCTGGAGAAGGGAATGGCAACCCACTCCAGTATTCTTGCCTGGGAAATCCCATAGACAGAGGAGCCTGGCAGACTACAGTCCACAGGGTCATAGAGAGTCAGACTCATCTGAGCGACTATACAACATATGCCTTTAATACAGTTCCTGGCACACTGTTAATAAATCATAAGAAAATTTATTATTGACAAGTATATAACATATAACTTAAAACAGAGGTTCTTGAGGGTTTTTTTTAAAGAAAGTTTAAGGAAGTAAATTGAGATTGTATTTAATAACAACTTCAAGCTGGGAAGAGATTACTGCAATTCTATAATGTTAAAATTCATGAAATTTACCACCTAAAATAAATACGCCTACAGCCCATGAAGCAGATTTGAATTGAATATATATGATGAACCCGTAGATGCTTTGCTTCATCAGGCTAACAGGCTGGACACTTCTCAGACCTTCGCAACCCCTCTGACAGAGCTTGTGTGCCTCCTTGTTACACATTTAATGTTTAATGTTTACTTAATAGAATTTCGGCTGGAGAGAGCTGTGTGATTTTCCCTGTATCTCTGTACCCAGGATGAGCCCTGACTGGCAGAGAAGAAGGGGAGCTAGGACAATGGGGAGGATATCGCTTATTATGACCTGCAAAATTTGTCTTCATCAGAAGGGGCTGGTACTCTACTGAGTTCCCTGGAACACATTTTTCCTCAAAGGCCAACCATTATGAGATGCTCTTTATTCTTTGAATAGTAATTTTAATTCCACTCCATAGCATTGTGCCATGTTCCGTGCTAGGTTCTATAGGTAGAAAGTGGGGGACGTGGCTGGTCCCTAATTGTAGAGAGTTTGTAGTCTTAATGAAAAAAAAATGTAAACAGACAAGTAGGTGAACAATAATAATACTGAGCAGAATGCAGCTTGGAGGGAAAAGGGCTTAGAGTCTGAGAAACCCACATAAATATTTGCAGCATTCTCCATGAGAAGAGGAAGAAGAAGGTAGACAAGGGCAGTGGCAGCAGAAATGGAGAGAAGGGGCTAGAGGAAGGGGATAACTGAACTGGGAGCCCAGGGAAGTGTCAGGAAGGGTACAGCTAAGAAACTAGGAAAATCAAGGCTCCACTTTCTCAAAGAATAGCTTTGAATTTTCCATATTAAATGGTTGCATTTCTCCTACTGTCAGATCAATTTCCAAGGAGTTTAAGCCCCTGGTAATTCATGTCAGCACCTTTTAAAACATCTGTGGTGATCAGTTTCCTGATGCATTAAGACACAAGCTATTGATGGAATGTATTTTTTTTTTAATATAGTTTTCTTTCTTCCTTTTTTGGTCCTAAAGTGCTTTCGAAGTTAGAAGGAAGCTGTGAGTCATATGCTGCTTAGCTGGGGAAGCTGGAGGTGGGTGGTGCCATTACCAGCTGATAGAAAATCAGGTTATAAGTCTTGTTTCCCAGTATCTCCATGATGTGACACTAGGAGATGATGGCTGCGATTATGGGGAGACATGTGTTCCAATGATGTTCATAAATACACTTTGTTAGGCAGTTATGTTGGATTGTCTGCTTTTCCCTCCCGCTCTGGGGGCAGTCGGCTTCTCAGTGGCTTGATTTCTCTCTCTGAAATAGGACTGTGCTAACTGAGAATCTGGAAGTCAAGTGTGAGATATGGAATCTTAAATCTACCAGGGCTACTGTGTAGGAAGGAAAGGCAAAATGCAAGTGGAGAGGGAGGGGACCCCAGAGGGAATTCTAAGCCTGTAAGACGACCTTTGCTTTTCAGCTGAACACTGGGCCTGGCTGAGATAGAGAGAGGGCCATTCGAGGCTGGCAGAATAGAGAATTGGTCATTGAAGGATTGGCAAAAATCTTTCCTTACTGGGGTAGGTTCCTGTATTTTGGATCAGTTGAAATAGTGGATTCATGCTTATTGGGGTTCACAAAGAGCTGTGGAGAAAAAAATGAGTGAGGTTAGTGATCCTAGCTGTGTGGTTCTAGATGCTCTGAGCTTCACTTCATTTGTGAGCTGAGAATGCTATTAATCCCCCAGCAAGATTGCTAGAAGATAAAATGAACACATGGAGTGTTTCTAGCCTGCAAACTTCAGGCATTAACTAACCTGGTTCACACGATGTCAGTTTCCTTCCACATATCTGTCCTCTTCTCTGTGAATGCCTGGTGCATGAGGGATGGGATTCTGTCACACTGCAAACAAGCTCCATAGTGAAACCTACTTAGTTCACTGAAACACACCTTAGTGGGTACAGGACTCCGGAAGGATCTTGTTAAAATTCAGATTCTTACTTGGTAGCTCTTCAGTGTGGCCTGAGATTCTGCATTTCTAACTAGCTCCCAGGTGATATTGATGTTGGTGATTCCTGGACTATACATTAGTATTAAGAACTGACTCAAACTGGGTAACAATATGGCACAGGCAAGAGGACAAGGAGAAAAGTCTCCTGCTGCTGAGTCTGGCCTTAAAGGAAAGCTGGGCCATTAAGGACACAGTGTCCAAAGGCCATTTCCGGCCAAACCAGGTGTGGTGGGCACAGAAAAGGAAATCCCATGCTATTCGTGAGACATGGTTGATGTCAGACTCAATATGACCTTGAAGCAGGAAGACCTGTGTAACCATCTCTATGTGCAAAATCTCAGTGGCTACTGATTGCCCTTACATTAAAGTTCACATTCCTCAGCATACACTTATTCTGAAGATTGCAGCGATCCCATGCTGTGTGTCTTTCTCTCTGTAACTGAGAGGCCTTTGGGAGCTGGATCTTTGTTTTTAAATTGTCACCATTTTCTCGGGACTTGGCACAGTGCTGGAACGTGGCACACTCAGCAAATCCTCCTGAAGTGACACTGAAGAGTGGGGAAGAAACGGGATGGGATGGTTACAGCTGCTCTGGGAAACCACCAGGGAAAAGGAAGGGATTTTAACCAAGAGGTCCTGGGACTAGACCAGGGAGGACCCTCCTCTGAGAAGAGGGCTATGCACTTAGCAAGGAAAATCTGCATGCATACAGTATAACAGGGGTTGTGGGGCTGCTGTAGGTGAGGAGGGATCCAAGTCTTGCAGATTAACTCATCACTGGGTAGAGAAGAGAGCAAGCCACACTGTAATTTTCAGAAATGCTGGTTCTAGGTACCACTGCTGAGCCTACTTTTTTTTTTTTTTTTTTTTTGAGCCTACTTTAATTATTCAGCTTCTTTAAGAAAGTATAGCCTTTTCCCTCCTACAGGCCCTACCCTCATTTAGGGAAGCATAGTAAGTAGTTAGGATCAACGTTGAATTTTTGAGATTCTGCTTAGCATAGGAAGAAATAAACTTGACTTTTACCCAGTTATAGAAAAGTTGCATTAAAAAAAAAAGAGAGAGAAGAGATGCTCCGTCTTCTATATGAAGTCTACTCTCTGAGCCCGAGACTTGCCTCCTCTGTCCTGCTTTCCCTGAGATCATTGTCCACGGCTTGTTTTCCAGATGTACAAACTCGGTCTCTCTGTTCCTCAGTTTGTAGTTGAAAAAGCATCAGCCACTTTCTATAGATAAGGCTTTACCTGAGGTGCTTTGCCAGCATTATTTTGTTTAAGCAGTTCATGTTAGCAGTTGATGGAAAAAATTTGTATTCCAACAAGGTAGGAAAATGGACTCTAGACATGAATTCTGGCCTTATCATGTATGAACAATGAAAATCGGGGACTTAGACTCTCTGTGCATCATATAAAAATATTGCTATGGTTTGTGTCAAGGAGTGTTCTGCCTGTGTTTTCCTCTAGGAATTTTATGATATCTGATCTTACTTTTAGGTAAAAGACCTATATGTGGTAGAATTTTTTGAAAATTTTTATTCTTTTATATGTAGCTGTCCATATCATTTATACCAGTATCATACTCTTTTTATCACCATTGCTTTATTGTACAGTCTGAAGTCAGGGAACATGGTTCCTCCAGCTCTTTTCTTCTTTCTCAAGATTGTTTTGATTATTCAGGATGCTCTTTCTTTCCATACTAATTTTAAAATTATTTTTTCTAGTTCTATGAAAAATGTCTTTGGTATTTTGATAGGGGTTGCACTGAATCAGTCGGAGAAGGTGATGGCACCCCACTCCAGTGCTCTTGCCTGCAAAATCCCATGGATGGAGGAGCCTGGTGGGCTGCCATCTATGGGGTCACACAGAGTTGGACACGACTGAAGTGACTTAGCAACAGCAGCAGCAGCGTTGAATCAGTAGATTGCCTTGAGTAGTATGGCCATTTTAATAGCATCAGTTCTGGCAGTCTGAGAGCATGTTATATCTTTCTATATGTTTGTGTTGTCTTCAATTTCTTTCTTCAGTGTCTAATTGTTTTCCAAGTATAGGTATTTTACCTTCTTAGGTAGGTTTATCTATAGTTTATTATGTCTTTTTCTGATCATTTGTTATTAGTATGTAGAAATGCAACAGATTTCTGTGTATTAATTTTGCGTTCTGCAACTTTACCAAATTAACTGATGAGCTCTAGTTGTTTTCTGGTGGTATCTAATTATTTATTATTATCTTATACACATGAACATTGGTACTTAGAAGGGGTAAGCCACTTGTCAAAAATCACTCTAAGGGTAAGCAGAATTTTCCAGCATGAGCCTGGTTTCTGTTTTAGTTATTTGTCTTTTCAATAATGTTTTTATTACTTCTGCCAGTTTTGTTTTACAAACGAAAGTTTTAACAGCCTTTTCTTAGATTTTGAAATTAAAACAAATCAAATCCAATTTAAATTCTTGTTGGAATATTGATTAGAATTATATAAAATTTATACATTAAAATAAAAACTGGAAAACTTAATAACAATTTTCTTATTTATACACTCATCTCTTCTTTAAAACAAAATATCTATTTACTTTCTCCTTGCCAAGTAATATTCTGGGTACAAGTGGGGTAGAGAAATGAACAAAATATAACCCATTCCCTCAAGCACTTTACACATGTAGGGGGTAAACAGATATGTAAATAAACATTTTATTGTTGACTTTGTTTACTATAGTCATTTATAGAAAATGTTTTATTAATTTTATTTTATTCTAACAAATATAATCTGACTTATAAAATGCCCTTGATGTATAGTCTGCACTTAATAGAGATTCACATTTTATCTAAAATCCTTGGGGCCAGATATATCTTATAATTCAGAATTTTGAATGGTAATATGTTGCATATCCTATATATTACATAACACCCCCAGCAGAACCTTGGGAAGAAGCATATTAATAAAACATAGTAATATTTCTGCAGCAGTCCAGTCATACTAAATGGCTTTATAGAAGCTCAAATCAGATTTTGGATCGAAAATGAGTAGTGTAAAATGTTTAGTTTTCAGAGTATTTTGGATTTCAGATTTGCAAGCAAAGCTTAAAGGTCTTATAATGATTTTTTTTCTTTCTTTTTAATATGTATTAGTTTTACTTCTTTGCTTAATTGTACTAGCTAGACCCATTTAAGTAATATTAACTGTAAAATGTTTAATTTTCAGAGTATTTTGGATATCAGATTTACAAGCAAAGCTTAAAGGTCTTATAATGATTTTTTTCTTTCTTTTTAATAAGTATTAGTTTTACTCTTTGTTTGCTTAATTGTACTAGCTAGACCCATTTAAGTAATATTAAATGAGGGTGGACAGAGTAGATAAACTTGTTTTACTTCTAATTTAGAGATCTGTGTCTTGTGTCCGCTAGTAAAAAAAAATCACTTAGTTGAGAGTCTAAAATGGGAATATTCATTATATTAAGAAGGAATTATTTTATTCTACCCTGAAAAATGAAAATGTTATTAAATTTCATCAAATGTATTTAGGGAATATTAAAATAATCATCTACCTTTATTTTTTTATTATCCTACTGATAAATTTCTATTGCATTTTTCAATTTTCTTATATTGAAACTGGGCTTATTCCTATTGGATTATTGAATCAGCAATATTAGATTGTTAAACTCTATTTTAAAGTAGTTAATTTCCAAGTTTGAATCTATGTTCATGGTTTAGATGATTTTGTTTCCCTTTCATTTTTACATAGTATCTTATCACCTTTGGGAATCAGGATCAAATCCGTCTTATGGAATCAGTTGGATAGTTTCTCTATTTCCTACTCTCTATAATAAATTATGATGAATGTATTAGATATTTTTGAATGCTTGAATTAAATCACCATTAAATCTCTCTGGATCTAATGTGTTTTAGGCAGACAGTTTTTAAAGAGCTTTCTATGATTCTTCCTTAGTTATTAGTCTGTTCTTATTTCTATTTCTTCTGTACCTTTCCAAACTTGATTATTTCTTATTAGATTGAGAAGATTAGAAGTTAATGGAGGAGGTGTGTTTATCTTGCCCAACTGTGAATGCATATGTCTTTACATTGCAGAATGAATGAGGGCTTTTATTTTCTATTTTAATTGTCTTTTTTTTTTTTTGACTTGGGACTTCATAAAGATATTTGATTTGGTCCAAATGTTCATCAATTTATCTTTCACTGTGCTGTCTCTGAAATTATGCTTTTAAGAACAACTGGTTTCCCAGAAAGTCACATACAGAAAGAACATGAGAGATTATCTGGTCTTGTCTATTGATTTTAGAACTAAGAAAACTGAATTGACAGCGGGTAAAATAATTTATAAAGTTAAAGAGTCAGGAGCAAAACCAAGCTCAACTTGGTTTTCATTTTTTTATTCATTTTTTTATTGTTTTTATTTTATTGTCTTTTTATTTTAAAAAGACAATCTATTAGCTAAGCTCTAGATTGTCTTTTTAAAATAAACATAGCAATGGACCATCATACATGTATTTTACTTCCTTACTGATATTAGAACCACCACCCATTCCTGGTTTCCAAGTATTATGCCCTCCATGCTGTGTGGGTTGGTATCCAAGAGCATCATGTTATCCAGGGGCCTATTGGATATGGTTGCCAAGTTTCTAGGAATGTGTCATCAAATCAATAAAGTTCTTAGACTTCACATACTATGGAATGAAAGATAAGAGCTATCCCAAGCACTATCAGTGATCCTTTATTCTTCCTTCAGTTTACATATATTCACTATGAAGCACTGCCCAAAACCCAACTGAGAGTGTTACTTATTTGCTTTATTATTCATATGAAAATTTTTGTTGTTATTCAGTTGCTAAGTCATGTCTGCACTTTCTGACCCCATGGGCTGCAGCATGCCAGGCTTCTCTGACCTCCACTGTCTCCCGGAGTTTGCTTAAATATATGTCCATTGAGTCAGTTATGCTATTGAACCCTGTTCTCCTTTTGACTTCAATCTTTCCCAGCATTGCAGTCTTTTCCAATGAGTCAGCCCTTCCCATCAAGTGGCCAAAATACTGGAGCTTCCTTCAGCTTCAGCATCAGTCCTTCATGAATATTCATGGTTGATTTCCTTTACAATTGACTGATTTGATCTCCTTGCAGTCCAAGGGACTCTCAAGAGTCTTCTCCAGCACCACACTTCAAAAGCATTAATTCTCAGCACTCAACCTTCTTTATGGTCCAACTCATATCCCTACATGACTACTGCAAAAACCTATTTTGACTGTATGGCAAATTGATGTCTCTTCTTTTTAATACACTGTCTAAGTTTGTCATAGCACTCCTTCCAAGGAGCAAACATCTTTTAATTTTCATGGCTGCAGTCATCATCTGCAGTGATTTTGGAGCCCAAGAAAATAAAATCTGTCACTGCTTCCACTTTTTCCCCTTCTATTTGCCATGAAATGATGGGACCAGATGCCATGATCTTAGTTTCTTCAATGTTGAGTTTCATGTCAGCTTTTTCATTCTCTTTCACTCACATCAAGAGAATCTTTAGTTCCTCTTCAGTTCCTCTTCACTTTCTGCCATTAGAGTGGTATCTTCTGCATATCTGAGGTTGTTGATACTTCTCCTGGCAATCTTGATTCCAGCTTTTGATTCATCCAGCTTGGCATTTCACATGATGTATGCAGCATAGAAGTTAAATAAGCAGGGTGACAATATACAGCCTTGTTGTACTCCTTTCCCAGTTTGGAACCAATCAGTTTTTCCATGTCTGGTCCTAACTGTTGCCTCTTGACCTGCATACAGGTTTCTCAGGAGACAGGTAAGGTGGTCCTATCTCTTTAGGAAATTTCCAGTTTGTTGTGATCCACACAGTCAAAGGTTTTAGCATAGTCAATGAAGCAAAAGTAGATGTTTCTCTGAACTTGCTTGCTTTCTCCATGATCCAATGAATATGAAAATTAGCAAAACTTTAAACAGTGACTTGAAAGAGTGAGAAATAGATTATGCATGGGCAAAGATCAATCGCATTGATTTTTGGACTTTCTCTGGTGGCTTAGATGGTAAAGAATCTGCCTGCAATGCAGGAGACCCAGGTTCAATCCCTGGGTTGGAAAGATCCTCTGGAAAAGGGAATAGCAATCCACTCCAGTATTCTTGCCTGGAGAATTCCACGGACAGAGGGGCTTTTGGGCCACAGTCCATAGGGTTGCACAAGAGTCAGGCATGACTGAGTGACTTACACACTTTTTTTTGAAGATCAATTGCATTGCTTTTTGAAGATGGCTGGTTGTGTTCTACTGGATGGTCAGTGCCTGCTATTCTGCAGCTAAAGCCTGCAAGATCATGCCACAGCCAAAGTAAATGTCAGTTTTGGTTCCCACCCTCACCTGTATTCATAGACACAAACAGCACTTTACTACATGAACCTTCAGGTATAGAAAACCAGTTAGTGAGTTAATCTGATTCTTCAAGAGCTAGACTTAATGAAACATATTATAATGGCCTCCACCTGAGACCTGTTTAAAGAATTTTTGTTTTTAAATGTTCTTGTTCAGTGCAAATCACTATGGCTGTCCTTTCATACACGCTGAGTATACAAAATAATAGTAATACGAATTACATTCCCAATGCTGTATATCAAGATTGCCAGGAATAGAGGTGCTCAGCCTGTCCCATGGATCTGAACCCACCTAGTCAGTGGGCCATGGCTTTGAAGGACAGAGTGATTATCTGAAGAACATGAGAACAGAGAATAAGTGAGTGTGTAAAGAAGCCTTCCTCTAGGAAACTCAGGGCATTATGTTTTTTAAAACTTACATCTGTCATTAGTTTTAATTGTTGAACCAGGGCAAGAAATGAGACACCGAGCCATTAAGATCATGATCTATATAAACAGAGAGTTAGAATTTAAAATAAAAATAAGCAAAGCAAACAAAATCAAACCACTTTGTGATGGGGAACCGGTATTAACTGACATAATGAATATAAAGCACTTAGCCCAGGGCATGACACATAGTGCTTGGTAAACGTTGGCTATTGTTAGAAAATAGAGTGTTCAGTGTCTATCTCTTTTCCTTTAAAATGCAAATAAGATTTATACCCTCCTCCTTTCCATTATCAAACTCTGTCAGCTAATACCTGAGAAGTATTTTTCAAATCTGATCAATCTTCATTGCTTTCAGGACTCCTTTTTGGAACCATCCTCATCTTTCAATCACAATGGCACCAAAACTGGTGTCTCTGTTCACACTGTTGCCCCCAGCAGTCTGTCCATCACCCAGAAAACCGTACAAGTGCCTTCTTTGCTTTTCAGGGACTCCCCAGGGTCCCTGAGGCTTTCCAGTGCCCTTAGATGTTTACACAGACACTTCGCATGCCCACAAGACCCCCATGTGGCCTGTACCCTGACCGCCTTTTCATCTCCTATCACCTTCCCCCACTCACTCTACTCTTCTTACAAATCTTAAAGGAAGGCAAACTCTTGCCCTAAGCTCTGCACTCTTGCTGTGTTCTCTGCCAAAAATATTCTTCTAAACTAACATTCAGTTTCTTCTTCTTTTTTTTTTAAAGATTTTATTCATTTAGATAAAGTTCTAATAACTCAGTACATAAAATTTCACCTTTTCCTCATTCTCTATCCCCTTGCTGCTTTCTTTTTTTTTTATGCTCCTTATCTCTTCAATCTGAAAGTTTATTATACATTCATTTACTTTATAGTTTGTAATTTGCTTCTCCTATAGAATGTAAACACCACACAAGCAGGGACTTAATCCGTCTTATTCTCTGCTGTGTCCTCCAGTGTCAGGCACCCATTACGATAGGTGCCCAATAAATATTTTTGGATGAATGAAAGGATAGAAAACTCTTTCTAAGGATATGGGTTTGTATTTGGAATAGCATGTCAAATAAAATGTAATAAGGTACACCAAAAAATATACATGAATGTGACGTAGAAGAGAAAATGAATGTTGGCAAATAAAAATTAAACTAATGGTAGGGCATTTATGAAGTACATTTCATAATTATATTTTGTACATTGCTAAATGGATTATGTACTTGCTGCTACTACTGCTAAGTCACTTCAGTTGTGTCCAACTCTGTGTGACCCCATAGATGACAGCCCACCAGGCTCCTCCGTCCCTGGGATGCTCCAGGCAAGAACACTGGAGTGGGGTGCCATTTCCTTCTCCAGTGCATGAAAGTGGAAAGTGAAAGGGAAGTCACTCAGTCATGTCTGACTCTTCACAACCCCATGGATTGCAGCCTACCAGCCTCCTCCATCCATGGGATTTTCCAGGCAAGAGTACTGGAGTGGGTGTCATCGCCTTCTCCGATGTACTTGACTTTGTCAGTATGTATTTGACAATCTATGTGCCAAGAATTTCAAATACATCATTGCACTTTTAGGTATGTATATACATAAAAGTGCAAATTTCTGGCCAACAAAAACAACTCTTGTGTGTGTGTATATATATATATATATGTGTGTGTGTGTGTGTGTGTGTGTGTGTGTGTATATATATGTATGGAAGGCAATGGCAACCCACTCCAGTACTCTTGCCTGGAAAATCCCAAGGGCAGAGGAGCCTGGTGGGCTGCAGTCCATGGGGTCGCGAAGAGTCAGACACGACTGAGCGACTTCACTTTCACTTTTCACTTTCATGCATTACAGAAGGAAATGGCAACCTACTCCAGTGTTCTTGCCTGGAGAATCCCATGGACGGAGGAGTCTGGTGGGCTGCCATCTATGGGGTCGCACAGAGTCAGACACAACTGAAGCCACTTAGCAGCAGCAGCAGCATATATGTATATAAAATGTTACAGAAAAACCTGAATGAAATTTTTTGCCAACCCATTACTTATATATGTACATATATATTAATAATAGTTTATTAAGTGAAATAATATATTTATCTGTAAGATAGACACATAGATAGATAGATGTCAATCAACTGTGGGGAGCTGATGTTATTCTGCCCTCTATTTACCAGCTAGAAAGACCAAAGCTTAGAAAGGCATGGTTCTGTCCATCACTCAGACAATGAAACAACAGTGTTTAAATAAGAGTGTAAGTAATATTGAAGCTCTAGCTTCCATGGTGGCTCAGCGGTAAAAAAATCCTCCTGCCAATGCATTAGATAAGGGTTTGATCCATGGGTTGGGAAGATTCTCTGGAGAAGGAAATGGCAACCCACTCCATTATTCTTGTCTATGAAATCCCATGGACTGAGGAGCCTGGCGGGTTACAGTCCATGGGGTCATGAAAGAGTCGTACACAACTTAGCCACTAAACAACAATAACAGTATTCAAGCTCAGCCTTCCTCATGTCCACAAACTTTTTTTTGAAAGTTTTTCTGAAAGGTTTTATTTCTTGCTCCACTGCTTTCTAGCTATGTGACATTTTTCAGTTTCGTTGACCCCCTTGATTTTGTTTCTTTGCTTGTAAGGTGAAAGAAAGCTGATTTAGTCTGTTTATCTGAAAAAGTTGCTGCCCATTCAGAGGAAGTAATGAATGTAAACATTGACAAAGGAAGTTAACTGTTTATCCCTGAAGGGAAATCATCTCTCTGTAGTAGGAACCCACTGGGCCAGTGGAGGGACAGAAGCAGCGAAAATGATGATATGAAGGTCTCGATGCGTTGAGCTCTCTGTCCAGTCATTCCTGAAGCTAGCCTGTTCCCTTCTTGCCCACCATTTGTAAATAGTATATTTCCCAATTTGACTTACGCTAGTAGAATAGCTCTCCTTCACAACATAAAGACACATGATTAACACGGAGATCCACATTCACCTCCAGGTCTCTGCTGATGTAGTTCCCATCACACAGGGAGCCTCCCACTTATTCAGTCCCTGCACATTTATAGAATGTACCTGATGATATGGTCTGGGAGTGTAATCTTGAAAATGACTCCGTTTCTCTCCCAAGGAGCACAACGTTAATCAGAAAGAAGACAATTTTTAAAAAAGTATGCATATTATATGTGTGCAAAGTTTTATGATAAATTACATTTAAAATGAGCCCTGAAGGCTAAGTAGGAATCCACAGCACCTGTGATTTGTTCATACAGACCCCATCCTAAATCGGACTTCAATACCTTTTGTAAATCCAGTCAGTTTTAGATATTAATTATAGCCTCAGATGGAAAACAAAACACATTTCTGATCAAATGGCCATTCTTGGCTCACAAATACATTTGATTTTTTATTTATCTTTTGGCTGCACTGGGTCTTCATTGCTGTGTGTGGGCTTTCTCTAGCTGCAGTGAGCAGGGTCTATTCTTCCTTGTGAGGTGAGCGTTTCTAATTTTGGTGCCTTCTCTTATTGTGGAGCACTGGCTCCAGGCATGCAGGCCTCAGCAGTTTTGGCACACAGGCTCAGGAGTTGTGGCTCACAGTTCTAGAGCATGGGCTCAGTAGTTGTGACGCAGGGGCTTCGTTGCTCTAAGGCATGTGGAATCCACCGGGACCAGGCATCTAGCCCGTGTCCCCTGCATTGGCAGGCAGACTCCCATCCACTGTACCACCAGAGAAGTCCTGCATATACATTTTAGAAACATCATCTATCTTCCAGTGCCTCCAGCCTGTGAATATATACTCTATTGCCATGACTTTTAACCTTTTGGGGACTCATAGACATCTTGGAGAAACTAATATCACTATTTCCACAGAAAACTCTGCACAGAAGAATTTTGCATACAATATCTTGAGTCCTGTGATGCCTGCTTGAAATTCCCTACCTTGGCAATGAATTAATAATCCTTCCAGCAGGCCTTTCCTTGGGGTTGGGACTCCTCTGAGTTCTACCCAAAGGCAAGAGCTAAGTGCTTCTACCAACAGAATCAGGGCAAAAATGGAGGGTGACTGCTGAAGAGCTTTATAAGTATGATTTACCATCTTTACCCTGATGCCCCACGGTTATAACTCACCAGATGAAGCTCAGGAGGAAAATAAGCCATTCAACCTGGCTCTTACTTCCAAGAGTGAGCTGTACTCTAAGAAGCCAGCATCTCGCTCAGGAGTCTGTGTCTCAAACAGACGTGAGTTATGCAGCCTCCATCTATAGGGCTCTGGATGCTTCCTCCCCACTGCCGCACAAGATGCTTCCTAGCCATAGTTATTGAATTAATCAATCAAATTTTATTTTTATTGCACCGTTCTGGAAAATCCGCTCATACTGCTTTCCAGTAATACTGAAAAGAAAAATAATCCATACCACCCAATTAAGAATAAAACATATGTCTTCTTGATGATGTCTGAGCTGTGGTGGTTCCAATGGTCATTGGCTCTCAAAGTTACTCAGCATTAAAGGCAACAGAGACTACCAGGGTAATACCTATAAGCAAATAAGTTTCATTACAACCACTGAAAAAAAGAGAGAGAGAGAAAAAACACTTAAAAATTAAGGGGTCTCAGATGCCCAAAGCATCTGAGTGTCTGCAGCCAGAAGCAATAATAATAATGTGCATTTATTGAGCACTTTCGCTTCTATGAGTTCAAAGAACTGCACCATGAAATATTTAATTCACCCCTACCAAAACTGTCTGATTTATAACTTCTCCACACCCCAGGGCTTGAGAAAGGAAGATTGCTTGGGCTTTCATTGATGGTCTTGGCTGATAAAGTTGCTGAAGGTGTCCGTTTCCTGGTATTAGAACAGAGAGATCTGCAATCTAGAATGGGGGTTGGGCAGTGGATGTTGGGCACTGACATAGAATAAGGGCACAGTGTCAAGAAGAAGCCTTCCCCCAAAGAAGAGAGCCCATCAGGAACACTCATGAGGAGCGTCACCCTGGGACTAAGCCCAGCCTCAGGGTGGCAGTCTCAGCCTTTCACCTCCATACACTCCATCTTGTTAGCGGCCTAGAACTGGTATAACTCAATGGACTTGCCAGACTGTCACCCAGCTCATAAGACACACATTCAAATTAAACCAGAATACCTCTCAGTGTGTTTGCCTACGCAGCCAAGGTGGTCTTTTCAGTGACTAAATGGCAGTGTTAGCACACTGGACCTCTGACTGGTTTCTTAGTATTAAAAACAAAAAACAAAAAAAACCCCACCACTTTCAGAACTAAACTGAAGTAGTGGTTGTTTGATGCACATGGGATCAGATTAAAGGAACTTTTGGGCAGTCTTTCTCTCTCTCCCAACCTCCTTTCTACCTTCTTCCACTTTTTTTCACATGCAGGTCTTTTGATATATGATTTTCTCTGCCTATAATACTTCTCCATACCTACACACACACACACACACACACACATGTTGCAGGCAGATTCATCTGAGCCACCAGGGAAGCCCCAGAAATCATGGTAGAGGACTGGAATTCAGTCTTCCTGGGAAAACTCAGGCAGTCAAAAGAACACATACCTGAGAGCTATCCCATCAAAATGCAAGGTATTAGGGGTAGCTTCCCTGGTGGCACAGACAGTAAAGAATCTGCCTACACAATGCAGGAACCCAGGTTCAGTCCCTGGGTTAGGAAGATCCCCTGAAGAAGGGAGTGGCAACCGACTCCAGTACTCTTGCCTGGGGAAGTGCATGGACAGAGGTACAGTCCAGGGTCACAAAGAGTTGCACATAACTGAGTGACTAAAAATTTCACTTTCATATTTTCATACACCACCTTCCCTAAGTCTTTGGTTGAGGTCTGCTGAGGGTGGGTTTGGAGGCATGGTTCTCCAGCCTTCCTGGCTTGCTGAATTTTGCAGGCAGAGCTGGTTCTGGGCAACAAGCAGTTCATAGGCAGATGGAGTGCACTCTAACATAAAGCACTAAAGCGATATGGGAAGAGTTCCATTCCTGTTCCCATTTTTCAGTGTGGGCAATGTTAGGACATGAACCTCAGAATGTTTGACTCCAAAGTCCATGCTTTTAATGACTGACTTTTATACACCTGTGTCAAATAAATGACTAAAAAGGAAAAGCAAAGCCCAAACAAAATGAAGACATGAAGATAGTCACAAAGAATTTCTCTTCAGAGCTAAGACAGAGTCTGATGAAGCTTCTCTGTCTGCAGCTAGAATGTTCATGATTTCTGCGTTCTGTGTCTCTCCTCTTGGGGGTAGCTACAGTGCCCTGTCAACTTTCTTCCTTCCTTCTTCCCTTAGTAAGGAGACCCCTCCACTTTGGGTCTCTGTGTTCTTTCCTAAGATATGATAATAGACTGATTTGGATACAGTCAAGTCTTGACCTATTCTGAGAGTCATGCTGTTTCTATGGTGATCACCCATCTATCACCTCTGCGCTGCTATGCATTGATTTTCTTGGTCCAAAGCTCAGATCGCTGAGGGCAGAACATACAGTTTCCAGAAAGCCCTGTATCCTGCTTATGTTTCTTCTTTATTCTGTTCTTCTGCTCATACACATCATCTTACTCCATGTAGGTTCCAAAATTAGCTTGCAGCCTCAAATGTAGTCAGTCTATTTTATTTGGAGGTAACAGCTTACCCCTCATAATGCAACAGCTTTGTTTTGAAAAGAGTCATTCATTAATTCAGTTCTTGTCAATCAAATCCTTTTATTAAAAATAATCAACTTTTTCAGGTGATAATCTCAACCATACCTTTAGCCAGTGATTGTATACTTTCTGTACTTTTGCTTGTAAGTGAAACTATCCTCACCTTCAATTCAACAAATATTGGTGGCATACCTGCTGTGTGCCAACCCCCGTGTTATTGATTAAAAGATGAATAAAACCTGCTCCCTGTTCTTAAAGTCTAGGAGGAAACACAGACGTGAAACTGCAGCTTCAGTGCAACGTAGTATGTCATATCATAGAGTAAAGCATAAAGTGGTATAAAAAAGCAAGTACAGGACAAAGTAGATAGCCCACACGAAGGGCAGGGAAGTCTGAGAGATTATGCAGAAGACATAATATTTGCGGCATTTGGGTTGGAAAAACAACCCATGCACACATTTTAAGATGTAAGTATATGTATTTCTTTCAGGTAACTGCAAAAGATTTCATTTGATCCAAAAGAAGTTTGAAAGACGAATGTCTTAGCCATTCACCTTTTGCTCTTTCCCCTAATGTATCCGGTTGGCTCTGCAGCTGCAGGGGTGAGGGCCCCCTCTTGGACTGCCTCTGTCACTTGGGCTAATTCCTCACTGAAAGCCTGGGGGGTGGTTACATGTGGGCTCTTCCCTCCCCCAAGGAGTCTGAACTTTATTCTGTAAGCCAGTGACATTTCAAACTGTGCTCCATAGACTACTTGGATCAGAGGAGGCGGGGATGAAACAGAGAGCAGGGTGGGGAGTGGGGGGTGGCGACAGGTTCTGTTGGATCTTTCACCTGTACCTCTACTGAAGCAGCCCTGCTCATTGCCATTTTCATGTGGTACTTATGAGACAGAATGTGGTCAACAGAACATAGGAAAGAAGGAAGCAGGGAAAGAGGGAAGGAGGGAGGGAAGGAGAGTGAAGATATTTTGCTAACTGGGAGGGATAGGATTTGATCGGTTTTACCTAAGGGAGTGAAATGCATATTTGTGATTTAGTAAGAGCCTTTTGTCATAAAGGCAGGAAATGAAGTGCAGGGTGTAAAGCTAAGGAAGGAAGATCAAGGAGGAGGCTACTGAACTACCCCAGGTAGCGGGTGATAGATCCGATCCAGGAGAGAGTTTGCGGTTATGGAGAAGGAGGCTTAGAACCCAAATCCAGTTACAGTGTATAATCAGCAGGACTTAATGAGGCCCTGGATTCTGGGAAAATAATAACATGTCCTCATAGGATTATTATAAAGAGCAAATACTATGAAATGTGTCTTAAACTACACAGCAGATTGCAATTGTTAATTATGATGGCTATTTTGACTTGATCATAGCTGTCTTTATTCCTAGTCAGTATTCTTTCCATAAGTTGCTCCCAGGATTCATTGTAAATTGAACTTTCAACTAATTGGATTTGCTGAAAGCAAGAGAGAGTGTCATTTGGCTACTTCCTCTCTAGGGAATGTTGATATTCAAATCTCCAGGTCATTATTTAGAATCCTCAGTTCTAACATGGGAAATTTAAAATCGGATCTCCTGTTAATCTCTAACGAAGGCCTCCAGGATGAGCAAATATTTGAACTTGACAAAGAGGATCTTTTATGCAACCTCCGAAAAGTCACTGACCGAATTATCCAGCAGCAGTAGATATTTGATATGATACAAATATCATATATATGTGTGTGTGTATACATATACATGTGTGTGTGCACATGTGTGTATACATACATACACACATATGTATTGTAAGCATATTTATTTTCAGGTCATGCAGAGGGAGCATAAGATGACAGAGAATGCCACATTTATGAATTCTGTTTTGAAATCCCTTCTTACGTAGGTTCTCTGAGCCTGTATTCTCTCATTTATGAAACAAGGAAGGGCAACCACATTCCCTGCACTGGGCTATTGTTATCATTAAATAATATGTGCTGTGCTTAGTCACTCACTTGTGTCGGACTCTCTGCAGACCCCATGGACTGCAGGCCACCAGGCTCCTCTGTCCATGGGGAATCTCCAGGCAAGAATACTGGAGTGGGTTGCCATGGCCTCCTCCAGGGGATCTTCCCAACCCAGGGATCAAACTCAGGTCTCCTACATTGCAGTGGATTCTTTATCATCTGAGCTGCTAGGGAACCCCATTAAGAAATATAATATGTATTAAAAGGTGAGCACAGAACTGAATTTTAATAAATGTAAGTTATTATGCTGGGAAAGGATATTGAGGCCAGGAAGACAAACGAGAGATGAGGCATGGGGGCAATTGTACTGACTGTCATTTTTTTTTTTCTAAGAATGCATTTCTGTTGTACTGCTTAGCTTCTCTGACTCTCAGCCTCCTCATTTGTAAAACAGAGACAATAATAACTTGCTGATGTACCTATATTTTATGATGTGCTTGTAGATGACAGGTATAATTTTTATGGATGTAGATAGAGGTGAAGTATAGATACAGACATAAATATGGCTAAGTGGCTGGAATAGCACCTTGTATATAGTGGCTACTAAATGTTTCTTAGTTTGTTTGTTTTTTTTTTCCTTCTTTCTTCCTCATCTTCTGTCTCACTTACATTTTCATGTCTAAATCTCCAGATCCTGGATTACTTTTTGCTCTGTTTTATGATGATCTGAGTTGATCTAACCACCTGTTTCCACACTTAACCAATTAGGCTCTAAAATCCTTGGAAATAGGACCATCATCTGGTTTATTTGTTTCCTTCAGTGTCCACCACATGTCTGCTGTAGAAAAGAACGTGTATGTTGTTTGTCTTAAGTAAGTGGAGAGAAAATTCACTTCATATTTAGCAAATGAAGGAAATGAGCAAGACAGTTATGAAGAAGGTTGTGAAAACAATTTCTTGAGTTGAGTGTAAGAAGCATGAGTATGATCAGTGTTAATAATGACCATGAGATATAGGGTAAAGGAGATGAAAAACATATGTATCAACTACTATATTTCAGATTTTTCTCCCAGTCATGAAATAAACAGGCAACTAGTTGGCAATAACTGGGCAATAACTGGACAACTAGTCAACTTTATGACCTATGCCATGATGTTTTCTTTTCCTTCTAATGTTAGCCATACTGCTGCACTAGTCCAAACAGTTTTGTACAACTCCCTTCAAATTTGCCGTGTGTATGTCATATGTGCCACTTAGAAGGCACAGGTAGTGGTAATACAGTAGAAAAGGGCTCCATGATTCTACTAACCCATAAACTAACTTCTATGGCGGTTTTCTTTTGCTTAGATTATGGTCTTCTAAACATGTGATGGGTATGAAGCATTTCAGAAAACAGTCATTTAAATAAGAACGTACGTATCTTTGAGAATACAGTTCAGTCTAGATCCAAGACTCAGGAATGGAATCATTTAGTGCCTCTCACCTTAAACTTGACTGCAAAGAGGGAATATTTACAGATCTGTAAGGCTTAGGGAGTGAAGGGCTTTGGGAAATCATCTGGAGATAATTCAGAGGCTCTGAATGTTGACTCCCATTTCTCTCCGTTCTTGCAACTTCCCTGTCCAACATGCCACTCCCTCCCAGAAGCATAAGAATATTTTTTGCTTTTTCTCTCCCAAATAGCCTTGATTTTCTTAGAAGTACTAGGAAAGCATGAAATATTCTTAGCTTCAGCATAGTGTGTAGTACATGTTCATGGTCAAGCAGTAACTAATAGTTATAATAATGGATAATATGTACTTGATATATTCCAGGTTCTATACTATGGACTTCCACATTATTCAGTTTTTGTAACTGCCAGTGATTTAGGTACTTTATCATCCCCATTTTATAGATGAAGAAATTGTGGCTTAGTAAAGTGAAGGAACCTGCCCAAGGATAAGACCTAGCCAATGATTGGCCTTGGATTTAAACACAAGCACTTTGACTTCAGAAAGAATATCATTACTTCTTGAATATATTCACTTTGCTATAGAATTCATCATTTCCCCCTCTTGTTATTGAGATTTACAGCAGGCTCAGGCTCAGGCTGGGCAAAGGGAGTATCAACATTAAACATAAACACTCTCTATTGCTATAGCCATGTGTTCCATGAAACAAACTCACTCAGAAGGACACTGCAGATAGTGGAATGCAGTTTATTACACCGGCAGGCCCAAGGTAGAGTCTCCTCTTAGCCAAGGACCCTGACAAAGTTTTTGTGAAAACCTTATATACCCTAAGTGTACCTGCCCAAACCCACCTCCCCAAATTGCCTGAAAACTAGTCTGAACAAAGGAAAAGAAAGAGACAATCAAAGTTAACCTGTGATTCATATGCCTTAGGCCTAGGTAGTTAGCAGTGGGCAATTATCAATAGGCCTGTGGTCATACCCTGATAAGCATAATAGAATGTATGATTCTATTCAGTTACACAGATAATTAGGGTATTCTTTTAGGCGAAGGAGAGTCTAGGTACCAGCCCTGGCGCTCTTCCCTCTGGGGGTCTGGTTTTCCAGTTGGTATGTCGTTTCCATAGATACTGGGCATATAGCTCAAAGTTCTCAGTCCGGCCCAAGATAGAGTCCTGCTTTCAAGATGGAGCCTGTTCTGTCTGTTTCCTTCTTCACTATCAACAAAATCCTCTAGATCCTAGAGTCTCAGAACTCCATGAGTGGTGTTCCTTCATTCCTTCAGGACCCTTCAATGTATACTGAATATCTGCCATTTTCAAGGCCCTGAGCGAGGAGAATGAAGATGAAAGGATAGAATTCCTGTCTCAATGAGATCTCCATCTAGTGCACTGAAGGCAATTACAAGGCATTCAGGAAACCACTCTGACCCCATGCCCACTTCCACCTGACTCCATGGAACATTGTGGAGCTTGTCCTTCTAGAGTTACATGTATCGTCAGAAATTCCTCGACAGAGAGCTCCAGTCAGACAACACCAATTAACTGGATTTAGGACTTGAAATGAAACCTGTATCTAACCCTCACTTAGCGCAAAGGCAGACCTCAAGGTACACATGAACTAGAATGCAAGCTTATGGGCATCATGGAGTTCTTGGCTGGGTCCTGAAAGATTACCCAGTCCAACCCTCTCACTTTTCTATGAAGGAATGAAAGCCCAGACAAAGACAGTGAATAAGACAGGATTAGGTCAAGAACTAAGGTCTCCCAAGCCCTTTCCACCAGACCACAGTGTGTTCTCGCTGTCTGCCCTGCCCTTAACCATGAAGGAGAGGCAACCAGGCCTAGGATTTTTCTATGGAGCAAAAAAAAAAACAAAGCCTTACACTGACATTTGCAAGTATCTGCAAAACCTTCTCAATGAAGAGCTAAATTGACCTGGGTGAGGAGACACCAAGTGGTGCTTCCTAGAGGCTGGGGCTGATCTTTTGATTTGTACGGCATTTCTTTTAACTTATCCCTTTAATTAACATGTAAAAAAATGACATCTCTGTCAGCTCATGCCAAGTCTCCCCCACATTCAGCTTGGCATGCTGGGGCGTGAACTTGAGGTATCTATGAGCAGAAGTTCAGAAAGCTAAAATAGGAAGCATTAACAGGTGGAACTGCTATGTGTGCACTTACCAGGATCAATTTTCCACTTAGACAGCTTTTGCCCAGTTGTGCTAACTACTAACCAGTCTATACTTCCTAATGGATTAAAGCAGAAAGGTCAGGCATCATAAAATCATCCATTTCCCATTCATTAGTATTCGAATGTGGGTTCCTGAACCTGCCCTGGGCTACGTAACAAGAGGGCTTTTTATAACCAGGTTACAAGAAGACCAACAGCCCACACCATATAGAAATGTGGTTTGTGTGCAGTTTTCTGAATGAATGATTGAGTGAATGAATTAAACAGTACATGAATAAATGAATTAAACACCAGGCTTCCCAGGTGGCACAGTGGTCAAGAATCGACCTGCTAATGCAGGAGACCCAAGAGTCACGAGTTTGATTCCTGGATTGGGAAGATGGCCTGGAGGCACTGCAGGCAGATTCTTTATCATCTGAGCCACCAGGGAAACTAGGAAATAGCTAGACTCCAGTATTCTTGCCTGAAGAATTCCATGGACAGAGGAGCCTGGTGGGCTACAGTCTACAGGGTTGCAAAGAATCAGACATGGCAGAGTGATTGAGCACAGACATGATGGTTGATCATTTATATGAGAAATTATGTAAAGGGCTGTGACTAAGGTGAGCGTCTCACTCACCAGGAGCCAAATTTACTCAGTAATCATTGTATGTATATTTTATGAAATGTTTTAAAATTAACGTGTTTATGATTAAATATCAAAATTTTACATCAGAATCAGTTGAGCTATGTGGAGAGAGAGATTTATATTTATTTAGAGAGGTAACAGGACTGTGAGTAAGACAGGAAAACCAAGGCTAAAACCTTGCCTCTGGAAATCATTAGCTGTTATAGCTTTGGGGATTTTCATTAACCAATGGCCTCAGTTTCCTCATTATTGAAATGAAGATAATAGCTCCCATTCACGTAATTGTTGTAAGGACTAAATACACAAAGGACATAGCTCCCAGATTATTTATTTCATTTATTTAGTCACCTTTTTCAAAAGGCTTCCTTTTATCAAGCATATGTGCATGTTACAAAAATTAGGAAAAAATGAGAAACCAAAGGATGGAATAATACGAATTGAGTTCCAGATGCTGGGTCAGACACTTTATTAAGCGTTTGTGTGTTTGGATGGAGACTGAACAGAAAGAGATTTCTTCAATGGGAGAGATGTCCTCTGGGCCCAAACTGAGTGTATCAGGGATGTGCCTTAGGGCCAGAAGAAGCATCTTTTCAACAGCTACTCCATGACATGCATTTTCAGTCTATAATCTGTTTGAACTATTATACTCACTGTGTGTGTGTGTGTGTGTGTATGCGTGTGTGTGTATGCAGGTACCATATATCCATGCTACAAGTGAGTAAGCTAAATTTCAAAAGTGTAAGTAAATTTTCTGAGATCATATAGCTCGTCAGGAGATTCTACATGGCCCATGTTTTCTATCACACTTTCTCAAGATACGGGAAGTGGAAACCTCATAGGCAAGACACTCCCACACAAAAAGTAGAGTTTTAGGGAAATGCTCCATAGGGAAAGACTTAAAGAATAAATGAATGGTTCCAAGAAATCTAATCTCTTTAATCTATCTGCATAAACCCATGCAATATGTGGTGTTCATTAAGTACCACCATTAAATTAAAAATGCATTGGGACACCAATAAAACCAGTGTTTTAATTGGGGGAAATTAAGAAACAAGTGTGGAAGTGAGCAAACTGCACAGAGACACAAACTTTGAAGGAACTAAAATAAAAATAAGTGGTCCAGTGGCTGAGACTCTACCTGCCTATGCCGCAGACATGGGTTCAATCCCTGGTCCAGGAAGATTCCACATGTCTCTGAGAAACTAAGTCCATGTCCCATAACTACTGAATCTGTGCTCTAAGGCCCATGTGCAGCAGCTATTGAAACCGTGTGCCCTAAAGCCTGTGCTCTGCAACAAGAGGAGGCATTACAATGAGAAATCCATGCACTGCAGCTTGAGAGTAGCTGCCACAGCAACAGGGACCCAGCGCAACCAAAATGAATAAATAAATAACATTTTCTAAGAAAAATAGGTGAATAATAGCTCATTCACAGAGTGAGAAGAACCATATGTAACTTACAGGGTATTGCACAGGTTAATGAAATAGTGTATAGTGAAGCCTGACCTACAGCAAAGTAACACCTACAGCTGCTATTGTTAATATTTATATTTGGAATCAAGCTAAACTGCATTTGAATTCCGTATGAATCCTGTAGGTATCACCTTAAATAAGACAGCCTTGATGCAGACTAAGATTTTTTAATCTATAAAATGGGAACCATAGACCAATATCTCAATTGTTTAAAGATTAAATATCATAGGAGGTCTGTAGCCACCAGCTGAGTACCGAATACATTCTAGATATTTGGGAACTGGTGGTGGTAGTTGTTGTCGTCAAAACAGGGAAAGAAAACTGTTGTTTCAAATAAAACTGACAGCAGCTGTTTTTGCCTTCCAAAAGAACGTGGCAGCATGCATCAAATCAGTGGGAAAATAAATATCAACGCTGTTCCAGTCCGCTTCTAGAAAACAGCTGAGGAAGAGGAAGAAGCCCCCAGTTTTAAATCTTCTGACATGTCTCATGAATGGGTGAAGGGATGGCTCAGGAACAAATGGACCTTTCTGTAGGCAGATATGTTAATACATTTTGGATATGCAAAGGAAGGCAGGTGGTAGAAGATTTCTATTCTGATTCTACACAATTTCAGAGCTTACAAGATCGCAACCATCACCTGGGGGCATGTCACTGTACGATAGACATCTGCATCTTCCTGAACATCTGGACGACTGACTGTATTTTTTTTCCCACTTTAACCCAAACATTTGGGATCAATATCAGAAAATAGGGGGCAGAATAATGACTTCAGGGAAGCTGTCAGATTGAATGTCTATAATTGAAGCTTGAAAAAGTAACACCCGGGGTGTGTTATGTGACAGAAGAGCTGAGAGAAGTAAATTGCCTGTGAGCCAATAAGGAGGGCAGGTGTGATTGTGATTATCAGTGATTTTAGTTCCCCTAATTGTTGTCAGGAAACCTGTGACACATCAGAGCCAGGAGGAGGGAATGACTGACATCTAAATGGTGAATTCCCGGAGCCATGTGTCAAAGAGACCCCACTAGGGATAATGCATTTCTGGATCTAGTGATACCTTATATCTGGGATGTAAGTGAATAAGCCACAGTTGAGTCATTTGACCTCATGTCCAGGATTGAACATAAATTAGTGTTATAAGGAATTCAAGATCAGTTACTGGTGAGACAGACATGCTTGATAAATAAGGCAACAAAGTCATCTGGAATTACATGCAAACTTTTCTCAACATCTCATAAAAAATTAGGAATTAACAAGGCTGACTGCAGCCAAGTTGTGAACAGGCAGCAAGGCTTGAAGAGAACTTTGGCTCACACAACCACAGACTGTTAGTGCAGGGAAGGACTACAGCCACAAGCAAGCAGACTGCAGGATGAGTTAATTTTTCAGGGGATGGGTCTTTTTTCTGGTATGCTTACTGTTAAGAGAATAGTTGTATATAAATCCCTTGGAGCATTTCTCTAATTAGGCACAGTCCCCACCACTCCTTCCGGCATTAAATTGGGTGCCTTTGCACATTTATTTTTACATTACCAGGGACTTCTCTGGTGGTCCAATAGTTAAAGAATTGCCTTGCAATGCAAGGGAAGCTGGTTCAATCCCTGGGTGTGGAACTAAGATCCCACATGCCACAGAGCAACTAAATCGATGTTGCAACTATTGAGGCTGTGAGCTTTGGAGCCTGAGCACCACATCAAGAGAGAGTCCTTACATCTTAATGAAAGATCCACCTGATGCAAGGAAGGTTCTGAGTGCCACAACTAAGACCCGAGGCAGCCAGATTAATTAATTAATTAACTAAAAAATTTACCAGATCACTCCAAGGATTTGAGTTTGCAGTCCTTGAGACTTACTCCTCCTTTGTTTTTGCAGATAAGGAGTCTGAAAGCTCAGAAAAAGTGTGATGTTAGCATCTATTTCAGGTCAGTCATATAACCAGCATGAGGCTAGATGACTCAATAAAGTGTTTGTTCAAATATTTACTGGACATCTATTACATACAAGTGCCCCTCCCTAAGTCCAGACTACAGAAGATGGACATCATAGTTACCTTTCTCCAATTTGCAAATACCAATTAAATTTCAAAATATTCTGGGTTTGGACCCCGAACATCTACTTCTAAGTCCAGACTATATAAGATGGACATCATAGCTGTATTTCTTGAATTTACAATCTAACAAGGGAAAAAACTAAAATAGTACATTGAACCCAGTCTGTGTTCACTGATAATTATCTCCCTGAACATAATTATCTCCCTGAATATTTGGGAGTTCAGAAAATGAAAAATGACTGTACATTCTTATTGTTGTTTTATCATTTCTGTTACCTGTCTTTGAGCCCCTGACTGTTGCAGCAGGAGCTGGAAATGGCTTTTACTGGAATGAAGTTCAAGTGGCAACAAACACTCAAATCTCTGAACAGAGTTGTCAGGGATAACCACATGTGGCCTCCCTGGAAGACCAGGAAATATGGTATTACAGGAAGAATTCTATTTTTCACCCGCAGTTCACACATAAATAGATTGTAACTCAGGAAGCACACTCTCTGGCTGCTTGTGAGGTGTGATAATACCATGAAAAATCCTAGCCAGGCATTTTCTGTATGTTTTATGTGTAAGATTGTTTTATCACAGCAACCTCATGGTGTGGGTCTATTATTATTTTTATTTGACAGCTATGGAAACTGAGGCACTAAAGGTAAACTTTCTCAAGTCCACACAGATGAGTCAGAATTTAAATCCATATATACGAGTGTCCATAACCTTTTCATTACTCGACTCCAAAGCCTCTTCAGTTTTGCTGGCTAGAAGAAATTATTCCTTTGGGAAAAGGTAGAAATCACAAGACCACTGGTTTGCTTTTGTACTATAAATTCTAGGACTGTACCCTACTGGCTGGGATAAAAGAATCAGAGTGGTGAATGCTACCAGTATTTCGTTTCACTGGAGCATGGCTAGAGGCAAAAGCCAGGAAGATTTGCACCTCAGTTAGCGTGGTACTTTTTGCTCTGTTCTCATTTGTTTTATAGTGACCACAGCCTCTGATTATATGTGAGAAAATTGGAAGTGTGAGAGGGAAGAGGACCCAAGATACTCCACAAAGAAGAGAACTTGAGATGAAGGGACAGTTACGGATCTTGGTGTGCTACAACCCTGGGGCTGTTTTCTGAGAGGAAGATAGCTTGAGGATGAGGGAGAGACCTCAGGTGGCTTTAGGCAGGTGGGCTGCTCAGTTTCATGAACCAAGATGATGACAGTCACTCATTTAATTTCCCCAACAGTGAGCCATTGTTGACCTTCTAGGTAGAGTCAACTAAAGGATAACATGTAACCTAAAACTTGCAGGTTGAGTGTTTCTGTTTTTTCTTTTTTAACAGTTTACAGCATGCTTTTCCCCACACATTCACATTTATCAAACATTTGAGTATTATACACAACTTGCTTCTTTTACTTAGCAATTTTTTGGTCATTTTTTGTCAGGACTTCATTTTTTTAACTACTGCAGATATTACATTTTATAAACATATTAGTTATTTCTTATTAATCAATATGTGGGCTCTTTCTAAATTAAAAAAAATGTAACAAATACTCTTGAACCCATCTTTTTGTTCATGTTTAACTTCTAGAAGAGGAAGTTCTGGGTCAAAATCCAGAATATCTTGAATGTTAATTGATATTTGCAGGTTAAGTTTTATTCTAAAGTCTTACTGAGAACAACAGTCCAGAATGCAGCCTCTCAGATAGCTCTGAGCAATTGCTCCAAAGAGCTAAAGGAGGAGCCAGGATATATAGTATTTTTTTTTTAATTTGCTGAAAAAAAAACCATACAGTTGAACATCAAATATTACTCTCATCTTAAAAAAACAGATATCTCAGGTTAATGACTTTAGGGCTTCTTTCTATGTATGGGAAGATACAAGAGACGAGGCTCACTGAAATTACTGCCTAGATGGGCATCTTAACTATCTCGGGTTATGATCCAAAGCACAGAATCATCAAAGCAATAATCATTGCTTTACTCTTCCCTAAGTTCCCTCCAAGGAACTCCCTTTGTGGCTCAGCTGGTAAAGAATCTGCCTACAATGCGGGAGACCTGAGTTCAGTCCCCGGGTGGGGAAGATCCCCTGGAGAAGGGAAAGACTACCCACTCCAGTATTCTGGCCTGGAGAATTCCATGGACTGTCTAGCCCACGGGGTCACAAAGAGTCAGACACGACTGAGTGACTTGCACTACTAAGTTCCCCTCAAGGGACACCACGGTGGAGCTTGGGGTGGCTGCAGCGGTTGCTGACTTGATCCTTGTAGAACTGGAATAACTGGCAATGTCCCTTGTTTACTGGGATGGCAGGCAATGTTACTTTATCCCAGTAGAATAATCTTCTCCAAGATTCTAGCAAAAGGATGTTGGTCATTCTTGGCTTCAGGTGGTAGTATGATCTTTATCTTTTTTCCTAGACTTCATAACTGCTTTATTGGTGTGATAGTAATTAATGATTTTTTTGTCAAATAGCTTTGAGGTCCCCCTTTCCAGGGTGTATGGTAGGCTTGAATTTTCTGGCTTCCTTGTAGTCGAGTGAGGACAACCCTGGACAATGTGTTGTGAGCTGGACAGTGTGCTGTGAGCTACACTGCTTTTTCAGAGCTCTAACTTTTCTCTGATTAACTGGTCAGCGACTTTCAAAAAGGCAGCTTCTCCATTGACTTAAGTGCCCAAGAGACTGTGAAAAGTCAAAGTGTTAGTCATTCAGTTGTGTCTGACTCTTTGGATCCCATAGACTGTAGCCTGCCAGGCTCCTTTGTCCATGGAGTTCTCCAGGCAAGAATACTGGAGTGGGCCATCATTTGCAACTCCAGGGGCTCTTCTTGACCCAAGGAGTGAACCCGGGTCTTCTACATTACAGGCAGATTTCTTTACCATCTGAGCCACCAGGGAAGCCCGCCCAAAAGCCTAATTAATGCCAAATTTTAAAAACAATGTACAATGTGAGAGTTGTGAGTTAAGTTTTATTTTGGGCAAAATGAGGCGACAATACCCACGAGACCGCACCCCAGGTAGCTCTGAGAAACTGCTCCAAAGAGGTAATGGGGAAGGTCAGTATATTTGTGATTTTGGTAAAGGGGAATACATGCAATCAAGCAATTTTTTTTTGAAGAAGAAGCTTTCTTGTAGTCACCAAGAACAATTGTCACCCTGAAGGATTTTAGTGCTTTTTGTATATGGGGAGATAGAAGAATTGGGTTCATAAAGTTGACTCCTAAAATAGCTGACTATCTGAGAATCTGTTCTGTCAGTTTTTCCCAGAGCACAGAGTACCTCATTTCTGCTCTCTTACCCTGAACTCGTTTCAGGGTGCATTGAAAGTCAGCAGCTGCAAGAGTACATGATTTAATGCTCATAGAGGTAGATGGCAAGTGCCCATGGCAAGCAACAATTTGTAGTTGACATCAGAATCAGCAAAGCCCATCCCACTGACAGTTTGCCACAATGGACTTGTAGGATGGATATTATTCTCTTTTCTTTAAAACCACTGAGAGTTAGGGGTTGTTTATTACTGTAACATAACCTGACCTATCCTTACCAATAATACTGAAAGATTAAGAGACGCTGCAAGAATACCAGCCAGGAGCCATTTTACACTAGACTTTCCTAATGGGATCTCAAAGACAATACGCTATTTTCAAATAGATAAAATAACATCCCTCTGTTTTAAGATGATACCTTTATTATATTCCATTATTGAGTGTTACCAGCTCTTTGACATTCAACCCACAAATGATGGTGAAAGTTAAGCTCAAATTTCCTAGGAAAATATATAAATGCATGTAATAAGGATTTAAAAAAAGAACTCAGTGAAAGCACAAATTTATGGTGGTCAGAAAACATGAGCATAGAATTACAGTTATGTCACTTAATGTAGAATTTTTAATGGCTTCCCTTCACATTCAGGACCAAGCTAATTCCTTAGCTTGAACAAAATGTCTCTCCATGACAGGACTTCACATCTATTTCTCCAACTTCTTCCTGCATAACCAGGTGTGAAGAACACTATCTCCTAGATGAAAAGTGCAGACTCCAGAGACCCTGTGAGCATTCGAATGGATATGGGAGAACTGAATGCTTTAGAGAAAAAGTTGCTAGTTTATGGATAAGATATTATGTTTAATGTTTGCTATTAGTAGTCTGGTATGTAAATTTATAGGAAACATATATATTCTATATTCTAGTATACCTTTTATCTTGTTAGAATCCTGGCATGCTGCAATCCATGGGGTCGAAAAGAGTTGGACACAACTTGGCAACTGAGCAAAAATGCCAATTTTTAAAGTGTCGTACATTTATATATTTAATAGGAGAATGCTGAGATATACTTAAATTTTAAAATTATAAATGTATTGGTGATGTGAAACTCCTTGCTAGTCTCAGATTTGCATATTCAGTAACACAAAATGGATAATGTTGTTACCCATCATTGAATAAAATATACTAGAAGGTAAAACAAAACAAAACACCAAAAGGAACACCATCTCCCAGTCTTGACACACACTACTGCTTCTCCCTGGAACATATTTCTATTCTTTCAGCTTGCCACTCACCACTCCTTCAGCTTTAATCATGGATATAATCACCTTCAGAAAACTGTCTCTCCCCATTTATGGGAGGTCAGGAGTCCCCAAGCATCCCGCATTATCCTCTCGCTGAGTGTCTACCACGCTGTGTTGAAATTATCTGTATATTGGTTTGCTATCATTACTATCCCATGGGCTCCATGAACATAAGAACTGTTGTATTCATTTTCTATCTCCACCACCCAAACGGTATTTGGCTCACAGTATGAGCTCAATAAGTATTCCCTGAAGTAATATATGTAATTAGATATAGTAAATAAATTTACCAGCCCACAGGCTATAACCAAAGTCACCAAGTCATTCTATGAGCAACAAATGAATGAGTGTATAAACGGTCAAACAAGCATCTGATTCTATCAATCCTTGATTTAAATTAGGCATTTCCTCTTGATGAGAGTATGAAAGAATGTGTGATCCTATTTATTGCTAAATATGTCGTGCTATAAGGAGACAAGAATCAGTGAGTTTTAGGAAGTGTGAATCTTGCAAACACATTAATGGTAATTTTGATAGGAGATCATAAAAGACAGTAAGTACCAGGGTATAAGGATAACTTTCTAAGAAAGAACTTTAGTGTATGCCTACTTGTGCAAATTTTGATGACATAAAAATAAAGTGAAGGCAAATCCTTGTACTCAATGAGGGCACAGTCCAGTGAGAAAGAAATGGGGCACACACAGAAATTCTCATAAAAAAAGAATGGGTAAATGAGAGGTTAGAAGCACAAAACAGAGTGCTAATTATGATTATACAGTGGAAGTGACAAATAGATTTAAGGGACTAGATCTGATAGACAGAGTGCCTGATGAACTATGGACTGAGGTTCATGACATTGTACAGGAGACAGGAATCAAGACCATCTTGGGAGGCCTTACAAATAGCTGTGAAAAGAAGAGAGGCAAAAAGCAAAGGAGAAAAGGAAAGATATAAGCATCTGAATGCAGAGTTCCAAAGAATAGCAAGGAGAGATAAGAAAGCCTTCCTCAGCAATCAGTGCAAAGAAATAGAGGAAAACAACAGAATGGGAAAGACTAGAGATCTCTTCAACAAAATTAGAGATACCAAGGGAACATTTCATGCAAAGATGGGCTCGATAAAGGACAGAAATGGTATGGACCTAACAGAAGCAGAAGATATTAAGAAGAGGTGGCAATAATATACAGAAGAATTGTACAAAAAAGATCTTCATGACCAAGATAATCACAATGGTGTGATCACTCACCTAAAGCCAGACATCCTGGAATGTGAAGTCAAGTGGGCCTTAGAAAGCATCACTACGAACAAAGCTAGCGGAGGTGATGGAATTCCAGGAGAGCTATTTCAAATCCTGAAAGATGATGCTGTGAGTGTTGCACTCAATATGCCAGCAAATGTGGAAAACTCAGCAGTGGCCACAGGACCAGAAAAGGTCAGTTTTCATTCCAGTCCCAAAGAAAGGCAATGCCAAAGAATGCTCAAACTATTGCACAATTGCACTCATCTCAAATGCTAGTAAAGTAATGCTCAAAATTCTCCAAGCCAGGCTTCAGCAATACATGAACCGTGAACTTCCTGATGTTCAAGCTGGTTTTAGAAAAAGCAGAGAAACCAGAGATCAAATTGCCAACATCCCCTGGATCATCGAAAAAGCAAGAGATTTCCAGAAAAACATCTATTTCTGCTTTATTGACTATGCCAAAGCCTTTGACGGTGTGGATCACAATAAACTGTGGAAAATTCTGAGAGAGATGGGAATGCCAGAGCACCTGTCCTGCCTCTTGAGAAACCTGTATGCAGGCCAGGAAGCAACAGTTAGAAGTGGACATGGAACAACAGACTGGTTCCAAATAGGAAAAGGAGTATGTCAAGGCTGTATATTGTCACCCTGCTTCTTTAACTTCTATGCAGAGTACATCATGAGAAACGCTGGACTGGAAGAAACACAAGCTGGACTCAAGATTGCCAGGAGAAATATCAACAACCTCAGGTATGCAGATGACACCACCTTTGTGACAAAAAGTGAAAAGGAACTAAAGAGCCTCTTGATGAAAGTGAAAGCGGAGAGTGAAAAAGTTGGCTTAAAGCTCAACATTCAGCAAACTAAGATCATGGCATCTGGTCCCATCACTTCATGGGAAATAGATGGGGAAACAGTGGAAACAGTGTCAGACTTTATCTTTTGGGGCTCCAAAATCAATGCAGATGGTGATTGCAGCCATGAAATTAAAAGACACTTACTCCTTGAAAGAAAAGTTATGACTAACCTAGACAGCATATTTCAAAGCAGAGACATTGTTTTGTCAACAAAGGTCCGTGTAATCAAGGCTATGGTTTTTCCAGTGGTCATGTGTGGATACGAGAGTTGGACTATGAAGAAAGCTGAGCCCCGAAGAATTGATGCTTTTGAACTGTGGTATTGGAGAAGACTCCTGAGAGTCTCTTGGACTGCAAGGAGATCCAACCAGTCCATTCTGAAGGAGATCAGCCCTGGGATTTCTTTGGAAGGAATGATGCTAAAGCTGAAACTCCAGTACTTTGGTCACCTCATGTGAAGAGTTGACTCATTGGAAAAGACTCTGTTGCTGGGAGGGATTGAGGGCAGGAGGAGAAGAGGATACTGGATGGCATCACCGACTTGATGGACGTGAGTTTGAGTGAACTCCGAGAGATGGTGAGGGACAGGTAGGCCTGGCGTGCTGCGATTCATGGGATTGCAAAGAGTCGGACACGACTGAGCGACTGAACTGAAGTGAACAGAATAGGAGTACAAAGTGGGGAAAAGGGAAGAAAACTTAAAATTGTCAATTAAATATTAACCATTTTACAGGCAAAATTTCATTTAGTCCTACAAAAATGCCCATAGAGTCTTTTTTTTTTTTTTTTCCCCAGAGATGAATACCCTGAGGCTCAAATGGTTTTCACAAAAACTAAGGTCATATTGCTTGTCCCTAATAAACTTGAAATTGACATTCTGGTCAGCTAGATCTCACAGTCCTTGTTGTGTTAAACACCCCAGGGTTTCTCAAGGCACACCCAACAAACTGCAGAGTTTCCTGTAGGTGCTTGTAAAAATTTAAAATTGCCAGATTTATACCTCAGATCTAATGACTCAGAATTTCCAGAGCTTGAGTCTGGGAATCTGCATAAAAGCAAGTCCCACACACATGATCTTAAGTATGGTTGGGAGTAACTATGACATTGCATCATATTTCTTCCTAATTGAAGGGAATCAAAAGGATAATAATTTAGCCCAGCAATATATATATATATACCTTATCTGGGAAGAAGAGAGACCAAGATTTTATTCATCCTAACCACAAAGTATGGAGCTTCACTGGTGGCTCAGTGGTAAATCCACCTGCCAATGAAGGAGATGCAGCTTCAATCCCTGGGTCAGGAAGATCCCCTGGAGAAGGATATGGCAACCCACTCCAGTATTATTGCCTGGAGAATTCCATGAACAGAGAAGCCTGGTGGGCTAAAGTTCATGGGGTCACAAGAGAGTCGAGCACCATTTAGAGACTAAACAACAACAACCACAACCACAGATTATAACCATTATCTTCATTAACTAGTGAAAATCATAATAGTTACAGCAATAAGGATGAAGAAAAACAACTGCTTTGTGTTCCTGGAAATGCAGAGCCATGTCTTATTTGGCACAAAATCGTACTTATCTCTGACCCCTCAAATTAAAAAAGGTGAACCTTAAATAATGGGTACCCAATAAAAGTTGGTTGAATGAATGAATGAATTTACCAGGTGAATCCATTTCATCTGAAAGTGCAAGTTAAAAAGACAATGCCATGTTTTCTCGCAAACTGTGGTTCTCCAAAGAAAAATAAAAGCCAATCATGACAAATGCTACCACTTCAATCGGAATCACTACTAGAACTGGTGTGGGTTTCTGTTTGATAAGAAATGCACTTTACCTCTTTCCTGCTTCCAGCAATCCCTAACTTAGTAGTGATCTTTAATTAGGGGATGTCTTACATTGAGTTCTCAGCAGTTATTCCAGATACTCTATGGGATTCTGCTGCACATAAGAAAATCCATAGAGTCTAGCTGTGAAGCTGCAAAGTCCTTTAGCTTCTGGTCTGTACATGGTAGAAGACACAAGCTGTGATCCTGATAGAAAAAAATTGGAACCTTAAAAAATGCTAAACTTTTACTGTCTTGTGATTCATAGTATCCCAGTAATCTTCAGCAGGATCTAACAATATAAGCCTGGAGAAGGAAATGACAACTCACTCCAGTACTCTTGCCTGGAAAATTCCATGGACAGAGGAGCATGGTAGGCTACAGTCCATGGGGTCGCAAAGAGTTGGACATTACTGAGTGAACAACAACAACAATATAAGCCATGGCTACCTAGACATCCTTACTCACATACCCCCCAGCATCTGGAGAGCATTATGTCCAAAGTTGAACTCATAAAATGTGCTTCTCCTGCTGTTTTCAATCTCTTTAAAACCTCCATCATCCACCAAACCACTACAGCCAGAAACCAGGGAGCTATATACTATCTTCTTTCACCATCATCTTCTAATTAGTCACCAAGTCCTACCATCCTCTCATCTAATTAGTGACCAAAAGCTCTCTATTTGCATCTCCTAAATCTCTCCCATATCTATCCCATCTGCTTTGCCCCTCTCGCCTTTACCTTCATCCAAGCCACCGTTTTCTCTCCTGTTAGATTTCTAGTTTCCCTATTTTGAGTCTTGTCACCTTATAACTGATCTTTCACAGGTTGTGTGAATTTTTTTGTCGACAGCTCAGATCTGACCATGTATATCAATCCCCAGGTTTAAATCTACAGCTGAAATCCACGGTTTGGGTGATGTATAACACCTTCCGTGATAAATATATAGACTGTCTGGAGTCTCCCTGCCTTTGTACATATTTTCTGTCTCTGAAATGCTGTTTGTCCCCCTAAGTAGTCTCCAGTCATGCCTTAAAACCCACTACAAGCATCACCACGACATGAGGCTATTCTTGACCCTTCCTTCAGGCTCCCACATCAGTCAGTTGGTCCTACTCTCTCCATCTCTTTATTTTATGTGTTTCTATGATGACATTTACTGTGTTGTTCTGTGACTGCTTGCTTCTACACTTTTCTCCCAAATACAATGTGCATTTCTTTTAGGAAAGGCAGTGGTTTTAATTTTGCCTCCTTCCTATTTCTTACAGTGTGTATCAATTGGAGCAAAGAAAAGCATTCTCCACAAATACTCAAGCAGTGGTCATTTGTAAGAGATGATGCCTTCTTTCTTATGCTTGGGTTCACGCACTGATTTTCCTCTAGAAGACCCTTTCATGTCAAAATGCCTAAGGCTGAAGTTCAAGGTTATCCAGAGCTTGGCCCCAGACTGAATTTTCAGTGTCTCAAGACCCACACTCAGCACACAGCGAGACCTCAGTCAGAATGAGTTCTGTGAGTCTATTTCCCATGATGCTCCTGAAGGAACCAATGAATATAAGCTTATGTAAACATCCACTTCCTGCCTCGGTGACCTCCTACCAGTGCGCCAGACATCCAGCCAGCTAAGACAAACCCCTCACACACTTGAGACCAACACTAATTCAAGTGTGATATTTAATTTTCAGTGGGGGATATTTGGCCTTGGAGATATTTGTCGTAAAAGCATGTGCTGCAGTTATGTTGTAGAGGATGGAGAAACCAACAGAACACACAGCTTAACTGCCATCACAAAAGGGTATATACATCCGGAAATGTGTGAGCACTTGCTCTTATATGTAAAATACAGAAGATGTCTTAACAATAAATTTTATCAATAGATAAGGGAGGCCTAAGGACAAGGAAGTGCAAAGAAGTATTTTATTTTGGTATTTCCTTAAAAGTTGCTTTTAAAAATACTTAAAAAGATTTTATGTCTACATCCATTTAAGTGTTTTGTCAAAATGTGTGCCAAGGATAAAAATGAATTTTTGATAGGGTTAGGGTTAGAATGCCATTTGAGATAGTAAAAAATTATGAACAACCTTAAAGTCTACAAATAGTGAATTTGATTTAAAATTAAGTTGCCATCATGCAATGGAATACTATTAATTATTAGGAATGAGGGTGTAAAATAATACATGCCGAGTTGGGGGACTGTTCTTGAGTAATTTTAGGAAAGCATGTATAATATAAACCAATTTTTCAATTTTAAAAGTACATGCATTGTATGTATATATATGAAAATACTAGAAAGATAAACATAAAATGCTAAAAACTGCTACTCTTCAGCTTGTAGATAACAGATAATTCTTATTTTCTCCTTTTGCATACCTGTATCTCCCATGTTTTCTACATTAGCACCCGTTGCTTTGTTTTTAGATACTCGTAGATTTCTGTAACAGCTGCATTTCAATTTCTTATCTCTATCTTTCATTTCTCTTCCCTTCTATGGCCATGCTACTAATAAGCCAAATTCTTTGAAAAACAATAAAATTTAGCCAAGAAATCAGTCATTTTGAAAATAACTGTGTTTCCAGAACGCCTGGCCATTTGGTGGAATCCATCTGTGCTTGGGCTATTTCAGTAGCTTTTCTTCAGCTAGGCTTTGTGAGCCCCTCCAGAGACTCCAATTTTCTATAGAAAGGAATTAGAACTCCTAGTGTGGCAGTCACCGTCTTTCACAGTCTGGCCCCCATGAAACACCCAGCTTCCAGAGCCCCAGCCTCAGTGATTCAGATCACTCATGCCCGCAGCACAGCACTGATGCTCAGCCTGCTTCAGTCTGCCCGGAACGTTCTTCCTCCCTGTTCTCTGTTCTTCTAGCTTGCTCATCCTCCAGGCATTACTCAACTGTCCTCTGCTCTGCCTCCTGTCCCTGTTCCAGTCCAAGCAGCATTCATTGCTGTTATCCTGTGTGCTCCCCCACACTTTGGGTGCTGTGTTGGAACCACTTTATAAAGCTCCCGAGACCCTATGTTAAATACTCAAGAGTTTGTAAGCCAGTTTTCAAATTGGGAGCTTTTTAATTGGGACTGTGAAAATCAGCTATGGTAGAAATATTTACACTGTGGAAACTGGCAAATCAGGGCTTCCCCTTTCCCATGAGAGCCAGTTACCCACCACATCATGGCTGTACATATATGCCTTTATTAATGCACCTGTTTGTTCCCATCTGTGTTACAAAATCACTCTCGGTGTCTGTATTTTTCTACCTTTCAGAATCAAGAAAGACTGGTATATAACAGTTATCGAAAATAACCATTGAAATACAGTTGTTTTGACACACATTTGCTAAATTGCATTTGGGATTAATCTGTGATCTTTTTTCCTTCTATACCGATATTCATGTTTCTCATTTCCAGAGCTAACAGGATTTAGCTAAATAGGATTCATTTTTATTAGCATTCTTAAATATTACAAAATAATTGACTTCTTCAGTGTGGCAGTGATGTTGATTAGAATAGAAAACTCATAAGTGTATCTTTATTATATATAGATGTGATTACCCTCATATCTTTACTTCCAATAGCTTTGCTTAATAAAAAATCTAAGGAGAGCTTCAGGAAGGCATAATATGATTTTAATATACTTAGCTTCAGAGAACCTCTGATGGTTAATTAAGAAACTTTCATCTTTGAAGTAAAATTAGAAAAAAAAAACTTATTAACTAGAGGATGCAGGGTCAGTAATAAGACAGCTTTCTTTTTGAACATTCCATCTAATAAATCCTGAGAGACTTAAGACAATTATATTTTATCAAAAACACAGAGAAAGCACCAACAGGGGACGCCAAGTGGCTTTGGGCATTTCTTACAAAACAGTCTTAGGAAATGATCAATCCCTTCCTAATCAGAGTCATTTTATGAAATGACAAAAAAACATTATTCGCAAAGCCACAAGAGTGAAAATTACAGTCTGAGGATTAGGAAGCCCAGTCTCTGAATTTGAAAAGCTGTCACATTTAGGCCCAATCCTTCCACTGAAAGTCAGTTCAAAGAGTACAGCATTCACCCATTCATTTGTCCATCAGTTTGTCCAACACGATCATCTTTTTGCTCGAGGCTGTAATATGGAGGGAGCAGGCACTGAATTCAGACCTACCTGGGTTCTGTCATCAGGCCCACAGATTAACTGCTGTAGAACCTGACCCAAGTTTACCCCTATGAACTTCTGTTTTTTCACCTGTAAACAGACATAAAGCTGACCTCCTCCTCAATTTGCTGTGAAAAGTAAAGAAGATTCTACGTCCATGTAAATGGTAGATGCTCAATGAGTATTATTTCTTTAATCCCCCTACCTCCTTTCACTCCTAAGCAGGTTTCTTACGAACATATACTATGCTTTTAACACATTGCCTTCTCTTAGCTGTTTAGTCACTAAGTGGTGTTCGAGTCTTTTGACCCCATCGACTGTAGCCTGGCAGGCTCCTCTGTCCGTGGGATTTTCCAGGCAAGAATATTGAAGTGGATTGCCATTTCCATCTCCATGCCTTCTCTCTGAGACATCTTTAATCTGCTTTATAAAACCTATCACAGAAACATGAAAATAACAGAAGGTAGTGTGTTGTAATGGAGGGAGAAAGGAATTGGGGAGAGGAGAACTATATTCTACCTCTGGGTCTGCTTTTGATTTTTCATGTGGATTTGAGCAAATCCCTCAAACTGTCTGACCCTGTCCACACAGTAAATATTTATTAAGTACCTATTCTTTGCTAGGCATTTAGCTGGACCCTTGAGATACAGAGATAAGTAACCCAACGTCCCTGAGCTCAGAAACCACCATATAAGTAAGGAAGACAAACACATAACAAAATGAATAAAATCTTTTAACCCCTCGTATAGTAAAGTTGCCTACCAAGTAATAAGGGGGTGAGGAGAATGGCCAGGTAGCTGACGCTCATCTATGAAAGAGAAATAAGAATGTAGACACTCACCCAGCCTCTCTACAGAGCTTTTTTGAACAGGAAATAAAAATCTGTATGTTAGAGCAATTTATAACCCAGAAAGTGAAATGAATATACACATGTTTAAATAAAAATATGAGATTGTGTGGTATTTGCTCCCTATGAGTAGGATAAAACAGTGTCTTGTAATTATTCCTTGTTGTGATGAGCACATAGTAGGTGCTCAATAAATATACAGTGAACAAATATATACAAGAGTACAGAGATCCAGACACTCAGAAAAGTGAGTCAGTGGAGTGTTAGAATAGTTGGGGAGGACTTCAAGGATTTGGTGAATCTAAAGAGAAGTTTAAGAACAAAGAGGACTTGGAGAGGTGTGGAGGGTAGTCTGTCAGCTGGAGAGTATTCTGAACACAGATTAGTATAACCATATTCTAATAGCAAATATGCTTCAGGTATGAAACAAAGGCCAAGCTATGCCCATGCTTCAACTGCCATTTATGTGGTCCTCATGAAAACTTGGCAAATCCAAATTATTGCTGTTATTCTCCAGCTCACTACAGAGAAGTTAACCAGCTCACTTTAGTCACATAAAAGTTGAGTGTTAGAATTTGAACCAGGTCAATTAGACTCAATGCAGAAGAACGATCTGAGACTCATGTACAGTCCAAATTGGCCCAAGTGATGTTTCAGAATGGATCCCCATCCTTGTGGCAAAGCATCCTTCCAGTTTTCCTAGGCTTGATTAACATGTTCTTTTCCTGCCTTAAGTCTTGGTCCCAGCTCACAGAATGGCTCCAGTATTTGTTCCAGATGTATAGATTAGGAATGTAAAAGTCATTCATTTAAAAAAAATTAATTTATTCATTTTAATTGGAGGTGAATTACTTTACGACATTATAGTGATTTTTGCCATACACGGACATGAATCAGCCATGGGTGTACATGTGTTCCCTATCCTGATCCCCCTCCCTGTAAAAGTCATTCTGAATGTCTCTCAGCTGCTCCACCTCTTGTTCCACATGCACACGTAACAAACCGCTGGAACTCGGTCCCTTACAATGATAAGTATGCATTTCCCAGGAGATTCCCAAAGATTGGCAATTTCAATCTGTGTTTGGTAGTTAATTTGTCTCAGCTGGGCTTTCTCATGGGTTCAGGCTTATCTGGTTGCTGCCTAGCACAGGATGTCATCCCCTGTACCCCCTTCTCCTCCTGCCCTAATCTTTCCCAGCATCAGGATCTTTTTCAATGAGTCAGCTCTTCGCATCAGGTGGCCAAAGTCTTGGAGCTTCATCTTCAGCATCAGCCCTTCCAGTGAATATTCAGGGTTGGTCTCCTGTAGGATTGACTGGTTTGATCTCCTTGCTGTCCAAAGGACTCTCAAGAGCCTTTTCTAACACTACAGTTCGAAAGCATCAATTCTTCAGAGCTCAGCTTTCTTTATGGTCCAGTTCTCACATCTGAACATGACTCCTGGAAAAACCATAGCTTTGACAAGATGGACCTTTGTTGGCAAAGTGATGTCTCTGCTTTTTAATACACGGTCTAACTTTGTCATAGCTTTCCTTCCAAGGAACAAGCATCTTTTAGTTTCATGGCTGCAGTCACCATCCACAGTGATTTGAGAGCACAAGAAAGTAAAATCTTGTCACTGCTTCCACTTTTTTCCTTTCTATTTGCTATGAAGTGGTAGGACCAGATGGCGTGATCTTAATTTTTTTTTTTCATGTTGAGTTTTAAGCCAGCTTTTTCACTCTCCTCTTAACCCTCATCAAGAGGTTGAGCAAACTCAGGGAGATAGTGAAGGACAGGGAAACCTGGTGTGCTGCAGTCCATAGGGTCGCAAAGAGTTGGACATGACTTAGGACTGAACAACATTAGGGTGGCTTTTGCTGAGATGGACAAGGTGATCTGGCTTTTCTCACGTGCCTCATCTTCCTGCAGGGGGTAGGTTCTCTTGGCCATGGCGGAGGGGAAGAAGAGAAAGTAAGCCTAGCCACACAGGCACTTGCATCCTGTCAGCTAATGATTCATTGACTGATTAAGGCAGTGACCCCCTAGCCTCACGTCACACCCTAATTCCTTCACCTCCTGGTTCTAGCCACTCCACTCTCTCTACCCTCCTATCCAAACAAGGTTTTGCCACAGCATCAGCCTGTCTGAAACCTTCCTGGCTCTCGCTTCGCCGCCTCTGGTCCTGCAGACCCAGGCCATGTGTGACCTTGCTACGGAAGTTGAAAAGGACAAAGCTGTCCCTCCCGGGCTCTTGCGGCACTGTGTACTCCCCACCATGGCTCTTGTGACAGCTGTAATGTTATTCCTACGCTTGTAAAATAATTGCTGGTTTCTCAACTAGACTTCATTTTATATACTGGTAGGAATCACACCTGGTTTTGCTCACCTTTGTATCTCATGAGTCCAGCTCTCATGAGTCAGTATCTGACACATATCAGACCATCCATAAACATTTAATGAATGCATGAACAACTACCTACTACTGCTGCTGCTGAGTCGCTTCAGTCGTGTTCGACTCTGTGCGACCCCATAGATGGCAGCCCACCAGGCTCCCCCGTCCCTGGGATTCTCCAGGCAAGAACACTGGAGTGGGTTGCCATCTCCTTCTCCAATGCATGAAAGTGAAAAGTGAAAGTGAAGTCGCTCAGTCATGTCTGACTCTTAGTGACTCCATGGACTGCAGCGCACCAGGCTCCTCTGTCCATGGGACTTTCCAGGCAAGAGTACTGGAGTGGGGTGCCATCGCCTTCTCTGGAACAAATACCTAAGTGAATATAAATAAGTGCAAACAATAATACATAAATGCAAATAATAAATACAAACTATAAATATAAATACCACCTAAATTTTTTCTTAAAGACTGCCTAGCTTCTTAGGTCATTTCTGAATCTTTCATCTTGCCATGTATTAACACGAACTTCCTAAAATACAGATCTAATCTGATCAGGCCCTCATGTGGGTTCCTCAGTGGCTCTTATTCACCAGTGTAACAGTTAAGGCTCTTGGGAAGTTCCATGAGTCCTCCATGACCCACTCCCTACTGTGTGCCTCTCCTGCCTCAGTGCATATCCATGTCTACCCGAAGAGTTCCTACTTATAGTTCTATTAACTCCCTACATCTTTCCTTCTTTGCTTCTGTGCGTGCTCCTCCCACTGACCTCTTTTTCCACCTGGCCAACTCCAGGTCATCCTTTTGGCTCTAATCTGATGTCACTTTGGGAAATCTTCTCCTAACAACCTGTGTGTGTGTGTATTGCTTCTTCTTTGGGGATCCACAGATCTATAATCTCCTATAATACAACTCACCATTTTAAAATCCATGATACTGTAGGTGTGCATTTGTCTGATCCTATTACTTTATAGGGAGGTTCCACAAGACAAGGAAGGAATGAATATTTGCCCCTTACTTAGAAGAAGGCAGTCATATAGCAGATATGAAACGTCTGTCATGGATGAGTGAATGGATCAATGAATGGATGGGGAAAGACCAGCCAAGTTCACTTTCTAGTTTCTGTTTATAGAGAAATGCAGAGATTGCTCGCTCCATAAATAGAGGCATCTTCAATATCAGAATCCATTTTGGAACTGTTAACTCTCTTCCAAAATGTTGATGTTTGATTAAGGAGCAAAATTAAAATCACTGATTCTGTGGATTAGATAGAGATGTGAGGATTACCTACTATCCAAGAGTTCATCTGTCTGCCGTGTACTGTGAAAGTCGAGAGGGGAGGGGCACCATCCTGCTCATTTCCCTGCACAGTGATGGGAATTTAGACACTGGGGCTGGACCATCCTAAGTCTATAGCCCAGATCTGCTGTTTATTAGCAGGATGACCTTGGACCACGTCTCTTTGCCTGATCTTCCTTCTCAGTAAAATGGATACAATATGGCATACCCAACAGGGCTTCTATAAGGATTAAAAAGCATAATATTGTATGTTACTGAGTATATTGCTGGAGCATGGTTAATATTCAGTAAATATTAATGTGCTTCTTCTGTCTTCCCTTCTTTCCATTGTGCAGAGAAATCGAACGTCTTAAGTTTAGCCCTGACACAAGGGATGAAAAATGTCTCCTTCTTCCCAATGGGAGGAAAACACTTTTTCATCCTTCTGGACCAAGCTAAGAATCAGTGACTACCCCCTCCTCACCTTCCATCTTGTCAAGAGTTTTGGCAGGATTTCTTGGTTTGCATTTCCAATTCATTGTTCCTAAAGAGAACCTTTTAGATGAATAAGGAAAAAGAAATAAAAAAGAAGGCTTCAACATCCATTCTGTCAGAGAAAGAAAGGCAACCCTTTAATTCCATTTTCTGCCAGAGAGCTGATTCAGCAGCTTGCCACCTTCTCCATTTTTTTCCCCTTTATTCAAGACCCTGTTCTCATTATCCACAATTTATCTCAGTCAGCAACTTTATCTTCCCCTTTTAAATAAAGGACCCTTTTAATCCTTCTTGCCACCAATGACTTACTGCCAGTTTGAGTAAGATTACCCTAAGGGGCCCAGGGATGCTAAGCTCTCTGCAATACCTCTTCAGCTTCCTCACCATGAAACAGGATCTTTCCCTGCCTGCCCCTGGCCCATTCTTGAGTCAACGATGGCCTGCTTGGCCCTTTGTGAAGGTCCCACCACTGAGCAGAAGGCAGAGTCCTAATTTAGCCCCACTACTTGTGTGATTTGTGGTGTGCTCAGCACCGATGGTTGGTTTGTATATTACTGTGTGATGTGACGGAACGGTTATGGGCTCTGACCTGCCGCCCTGTCCCCAAGGCTACTTAGCTGAGACCCTGATAGCTAGGCAGTGAGCCCACCACCTGCACAGCCAGCCAGGGTAAATTCCGTCTCTACCTGGAATTCACTTATTAGTGTGGGGCCACTTACTAGTGTGTGGCCTTGGACCAGGTAACACGAACTTTCTGGAAACCAGCTTCGCCTACATAAAATGAAGATAACTGAGCCTTCTTACTTTGTGGTTATGATTAAGAACCACTACAATACTGTAAAGTAATTAGCCCCCAATTAAAATAAATAAATTTATATTAAAAGAAATAAAAAATAAATAAAGAGAGAGTAAGAAGGAAAGAGAAAGATAGAGAGAGACAGAAACAGAAAGAGAGGAAGATAGTATCAAGTAGATGACCTGACGGTTCTTGGCTTCCAAATAAAAGTCCATGGTCTCCATCCTCCCACCCCACATCCCTTTATCAGGCAGTTGGACTATCCTCTCTGCTTTCCTGGCTGCTAGTATTTACTTGAAGCTTACTTCAATAGATCTTTCTCGAACACAGGTTTGTATTATATAAACGGTATCTCCTAATGGTTACTTTTGGCTTTATAAGAAATGCTCTGTCAGCCAGTCCTAGCTTCCAAGGGACCAGCTGAGTAGGTTAGTCTGTTCCAGAACTGGAGGGGTGTTACAGGATGCTCAGTTTAGATGGTATTCCCTCCAGCAAATCTCTGTCAATAAGAAGACCTAGTTAGAGATGCCCGTGAGGCTGCACAGTGCCTGGTACTCACCCATCGGAGTTCTTGGTGAGCTAATACAATCTCCTGTTTGATGGTCTAGCCCTCACACTATATTCCAAGTTCTTAGAAGGTGATAGGACACTGAGCTTCCTATATAGTGTTTGGCATGGCTGGTGCACAATTAAGAGGTATTTAGTGAGTAAATGATGTAGAAGACAATAGCACCCTACTCCAGTACTGTTGCCTGGAAAATCCCATGGATGGAGGAGCTTGGTAGGCTGCAGTCCATGGGGTTGCAAAGAGTCGGACACGACTGAGTGACTTCACTTTCACTCTTCACTTTCATGCATTGGAGAAAGAAATAGCAACCCATACCAGTGTTCTTGCCTGGAGAATCCCAGGGACGGGGGAGCCTCATGGGCTGCCATCTATGGGGTCGCACAGAGTTGGACACAACTGAAGCGACTTAGCAGCAGCAGCAGCAGCAGTGAGTAAATGAAAAAGGAAAAGGAAAGGGTGGAACTTACCTAGAATAGTTTGGAAAAGTGACTGAGTTTCTTTAAGCAACAAACAATCTTCTCAAGAAAGAGAAATGGCATTTATTCAACTCCATGGTGGTTCAGGATACCAAGGGTATTTTATTTCATTTCATAACTTATTTCACTCAATTCTCTCAACTTGGATGCAATATTTCCATACCCATTTTACAGATGAGGCACTGAGGATTCAAATCCCTTACATGAAGGATGAAGAACTAGCCATCAGAAATTCAAACCACAGTCTCTCTGACTCCACACCAAACCACCACCTTTAATTCATAATTCTTGCTTTTTCAAAGGAGCCACTGGTCTTTCTGCTCTTGGAAACCCAGATGAGAAGGAATGAATTGCCTCCTATGCTAAGTGACAACTTTTTAAAGAAAGCATGTACCTAATGTGAAATGAAATGAGAAATATGCGATTCATACGTGTGTTTATATTTCAAAGCCCCCAATTCACTAGGATTTCTCTAGGCTGTTTTTGTCAGGGCTTGAAAAATAGCTCCCTGTGATTTTTTTGATGTGAGTTAATATAGTGATAAGCACCATAAAGTCTCTGGGAATAACACATCATTAATTTACCTCAGAAAATAAGACTTCAGTGACAAATAAACCTCATAAGGGCTCTGTGGTTAAAGTAGCTTGGCGAGCAATGGCTATTTGAATTGAGTCAAATTAAAGATAAAAAGAGTGCAGCAAATGTAACAAATAATTATTTTTTGCAGTTGAACAACGCATATCTTGTTTTATGAAGGGTCCTTGACTAAGTTGAAGGGAAAAATAAATTATTGGAAATGCTCCATTTTTTGTGAGAGGCAACATTATGTTCTGGGGAGAGCATTGGATTCATAGGAGACCTAATTTAAATCCTAGCCTGGACACTAATTAATTTTTTGACCTTGAGAAAGTAACTTTCTTTCTCAAGACCTTGATATCTCATCTGTCAAATGAGAGAATAGAATTCCAAGCACTCTCCAGCCCCATCCAAACCTAATTTTCTGGAACTCCAAAGTTTTGATGGCATATAATGTTAGGAAGCATAGATACGTTCTCAGAAGGGAGTATGGTTCATTAGCCTGAAAGTCAAGAGACAGGCAGCAGATGCCTAATGATCATGCCTAACTTTGGAGTAAAAGTGACCTGAGCTTGGGTCTTTATTCCTCCACTTACTGATCATGTGATTTTGGATAAATTTGTTCACCTTTTCTTTTTTTATTGAAGTATACTTAATTGACAATGTTATATTAGTCCAAGTGTACAGCAAAGTGATGTATAAGTATATATATATATATTCTTTTTCATTATAGGTTATTATAAGACAATGACTATAGTTCTTTGTGCTACATAATAGATCCTTGTGGTTTCTCTCTTTTATATATAGTAGTATGTATATATTAATCCCAAACTACTAATTTATCTCCTCCCTCTGCCCCTTGGCAATCATAAGCTTGCTTTCTATTTCTGTGAGTCTGTTTCTGTTTTGTACATAAGTTGATTTATATTATTCTTTTAGATTCTACATGTAAGTGATATCATATATTTGTCTTTGTCTGGCTTACTTCACTTAATATGATACTCTCTAGCTGCAAATGGCATTGTTTTATTATCTTTTATGACTAAGTAGTACCTCAATGTATATACTCCATTGTGTGGTATATATATAAAAAAACTATATATTCTTTATCATTCATCTGTCAATAGACATTTAGGTTGCTTCCATGTCTTGGCTATTGTAAATAATCCTGTTATGAACCATGGGGTGTATATATCTTTTCAAATTTGAGCTGTCTTTGGATACATGCCCAGTAGTGGGATTGCAAGGCCATATGAAAACCCTATGTTTAGTTTCCTTAAGGTCCCTCCATACTATTCTTCATAGTGGAGAATTCAGTTCAGTTCAGTTCAGTTCAGTCGCTCAGTCGTGTCCGACTCTTTGCGACTCCATGAATCGCAGCACGCCAGGCCTCCCTGCCCATCACCAACTCCTGGAGTTCACTCAGACTCACATCCATCGAGTCCGTGATGCCATCCAGCCATCTCATCCTCTGTTGTCCCCTTCTCCTCCTGCCCTCAATCCCTTCCAGCATCACAATCTTTTCCAATGAGTCAACTCTTCACATGAGGTGGCCAAAGTTCTGGAGTTTCAGCTTTAGCATCATTCCTTCTAAAGAAATCCCAGAGCTGATCTCCTTCAGAATGGACTGGTTGGATCTCTTTGCAATTCAAGGGACTCTCAAGAGTCTTCTCCAACACCACAGTTCAAAAGCATCAATTCTTCGGCACTCAGGCTTCTTCACAGTCCAACTCTCACATCCATACATGACCACAGGAAAAACCATAGCTTTGACTAGGACCTTAGTCGGCAAAGTAATGAATTAGCTGCACTAATTTACATTCTCACCAACAGTATAGAAATATTCTCTTTTCTCCATACCCTTTCCAGAATTTATTATTTGTAGACTTTTTAATGATGGCCATTTTGACTGGTGTGAGGTGGTACCTCATTGTACAATAGTCTTAATATGCAATTCTCTAATAACTAGTGATAGTGAGCATTTTTCTCATGTCCCTATTTGCCATCTATATGCCTTTGGAGAAATGTCTTTTTAGTCCTTCTGCCCAATTTTTGATTGTGCTCTTATTTTTTAAGTCTTGATTTCCTATAAGATCATGTGTAATACTTCCCTCAAAGAGTTTGTCCTGACAATTAAATTAGATAAAGTATGTGAAATTCCATTCATAGCACCTATTACATGACACCTGAGAGATAGGTAATAAAAGTAAGCCTCTAATGTAATATGAACAGCCTGTTTGAATGTCTTCCCTGGTGGGACTTAGGAAAATGCTTGGAGAGAGGTGGGTGGCAATGAATAGCTGAATTAGCTCCTGGGTAACAATACATGGAGTCAGGGATTCTCATCTAGAGTTGAGTTCTCATCCAGTTTGTATAAGGACTAAAGCAAACCAAGTCAGAAGTGTAGGGAGTGAGTTAGGGACAGATGCTAACATTGGAATCAGAGCTAGGAATCTGAGCCATGTTTGGAATCATAAATCTGGGAATGAACAGCATATGGATGGCATTTAAACCTGTTAAATGAATAGGATCACCCAGCCAGGGGCTTTCAACTTTGACTCCACATAGGAACCACTTGGAGAGCTTGTGAAAGATGCCGTTGCTTCAGTAACCCTTAGAGATCCATATGTCATCAGTCTCAAGCATAGCCTGAGCATTGGGGTCATTAAAAGCTCCGTGTAAGTATCTGATATCCAGCTGAGGTTGTGAACCACTGACTTAGGGAGAAAGTGTAGATAGAAGAGATTCACGGACTAAGCCCTGAGCCACCCCCAACATTTAAAATATGCTCTAGAAGGAGGAGTCAGCCAAGGAGACAGAAAGAATCATCTTTGAAACAGGAGAAAAATATATAGAATTAAAGAGGAAAAAATGGGCTTCAATAAGGAAAAATGTTCATTGCTGCTGAGAGGCCAGGTAAAATCAGAGCAAAGAAGTGATTAATGGATGTGGTGACAGGGAAGTCCCTGGTGACATACAGTGGAAGTTTCTATGGAGCAGTGAATGTGAACCATGTTTTTAATGCGGTTTCCTTCCTTTGGTTCCTAGCACAGGGCTGAACATGTATTTGAGGATTGGTTGAAGGGGTTCTTAGTACTTGTCACATATGCAAACATTCTACAGTGGTGAATGTAGACACTGTGGGTGATATTTTAGGGTAAAATAGATCTTCTTTTTATATATGTCATCAATCTGTTGAATGATGGTTGATTCACTTGAAAGCTATTTATTGTATTCTTGTTATGCTTTGCCAGCGTGAGGAACTCCGCCCATGTCAAATGTCATGAGGAAGGAGGCTTGGCATACGCAAAGGTGTGATCAAGCCTCAGGAAACCCCCTGTTCCCGAGCATCTACCCCAAAACCAGAATCTGTTTTATGCTCTCCCCCATAACCGTTTCTCTCGGAGGAGGAGTTAACTTGCAGCTCCAAGTCAATAAAAATTCCTGGGCATGACAAGAGTGTTTCAGCTTACGGACTCCTCTGAAGGTTATCTAGCCCGCCTGTATAGTTTCATCTGGCCACATGTGATTGTTTACAGCCTCCAAATCTGAGAGGTACAAGATGTTTTAGACTTACTAAAGGCAAATTCTCTTGGGGAGTTGGAAATTATTAGTATAGTGTGTTGGTTAGGAATTATATTGGTGAAGGGTTTTTTCATTTGTTGTGCCAATAATTGCTGCTAATTCCCTGCTCTGGGTGGGACAAGGATGTTTTAGGTCAAACCTCTCTGCTGACAGACTAGCTTGTGTGACAGGATTATCCATACTCCTGCCACTGCTGCACATGATTGTTTACTACCTCTTAACCATAAACAGCACAGAGTTTTGGAGTATTTTGAGAGTCTTAATTAGCATAGGGCTTTTTCTTCTTGTTGAGTCAATGATTGCCACCAGGCCTCCATATCCTTAGGCACCTGGGAATATATTCATCAATGTATTTGAAATATAGAAAAGGAAATATAGTAGTTTTGATGTTAGCAATACTAGACTTTTTGAGTTAATGAATTTTCTCTTTTGTAATAGATCACTGTACCTTGTTATAAATCACTGTGTCCTTGCTATGTAAAAATGTAACTTTATCACTATCTTAAGACTAGATAGATCTTAAGGGGAACATTGGTGAAAGGATTTTCATTTGTTGGGCTGATGTTTGCTGCTAAATCTCCATATTCCCTGCCCTTATAATGAATATAACTAACATATAGGAGAAATAAGCATTAACCTTTAATATTAATCCTGTTAACCTTGGGTTAAATAAATTCCTTTCTTGATTGTAACTCACTACACCCTCACCCTATAGGAATGTAACTTTATTTGGAGGGTGGTGCCTGGTTTAAGAAAAAACACCCTTGGAAAAAATAAGTTGTTTGGTTATCAGGAAGAAAGGATCATAAAATGTCAGCAGGTCTCACTCATGGCCAGAAAATGATGTAATATCCTTAAGACCTTTTTTATACATTTATGTGAACCACCTGATTTTGATAAAGGTCAGGACTGCTGACCCCCGCGTGACTCTGTATTCATCCCTGTATGTAACAAAAGGTATATAAGCAAACCCCAAAATAAAGAAATCGGATCAGTTTCCGGAAAGACTGATTCCACCATGTCGCTTCTTTCTTGCTCCCGTTTCTCTGGCTGAATTCCCATCTGGATTCAGCCTCCTTTTCTCCACTACACTATCTCCTACTACACTATCCGTTTCTAATCTCTCTATATATCTGCAATTAAATATGTATTTTTCCAAAGATGCCGACGCCGTCCCCCACCTTCGAATCACCCTGGATCCACCGGGGCTGGACCCCGGCAATGCTTCATCTACTATTCTAGATTCAGAACTGCTTTGGAAAGCCATAAATGTTGTTCCCTGAAACATCAGAGTCAATATCTCACAGATAGTGACTGTGACTATTCACAATCACTTATTCTAAGATGTAAATGATACTTCCCAAAGTCACATCTGTACAACCTGCAAGCTTATATATGACTTATACATCCAGAAGTTTCTAGAAAAGGGTTTGGGAAAGAATGAAAGTAATTTTTATCACAAGTAAATTGCATGGTATTACATTCATGTACTTCAGCTTAACTTGATATTACTCTGGATAAAAAAGGTTTATTTTTTATAGATTTATTAAAAGAACTTTAATTATAAGAAGTAATACTTGATGTAAAAGAACTTTAAGTTCTAAAGTATGTAGGTTGTGGAACCAGATCTCATGCCAGATTCTTAGGTAATAAAATGACAGCAGTGAGTATTATGTATGGTTCTAATACAATATTATGAAAAATAAATTCAAATTCAGTGGGTATTTATTGAATAACTACCATAGGACTGGGCTTTCCTGGTGGTAAAGAATCTGTCTGCTAATGCAGGAGACATGGATTCTATCCCTGAGTCAGGGAGATCCCCTGGAGAAAGAAATGGTAGCCCACTCCAGAATTCTTGCCTGGGAAATCCCATGGACAAAGGAGCCAGGTGGGCTACAGTCCATGGGGTCATAAAAGAGTGGGACATGACTTAGCAACTGAACAACAACAACGCAAGAAACAAAAAATCTCTGCCCTTGAGGAGCTCATTGTCTTCTGTTATCATTATATCTACCAGCTCATCCTGAATGTTCTTTGGTTTGAACAATAGACTTCAAAATCCTGGCCCCATAACATACTGTCCATACTGTCTGTGACACCAAGCAAGTCACCTTGCCTCACTCTTCCTCAATTTCCTTAAATATGTAATGTGTCACAGCAAGCCCTTGTTGGGCTTTAGAGCCCAACTCTAAACTCATGACAAGTTTAGAGTTTCTTGGTGTGTTGTGGTTGAGCAAATAGAAGCAATCTTAAGAGCAGACATCCCACATGCAGGAAATAGGACTGGAAGTAGATTCTTAGTGGTCAAATCCAGCTGGAGCCCAGGGAAGGAGAATTCAGGCTGGAATGATGTGCTGTGGCAGTGGGGTTGAAAGTTCAGGTTGTACCAAGGGCTTCATACTACCTGAGATGCTTCTGCCTTGTTATAGACATCCTTGGTTATATCTGCAGCAGTTGCCAGCTCCCCCTCTTTGGTCTTTTTCTCCGTCTTTCTTTGCTGCCCTGATGAGCATCTTCAAAGGGGTTTCTTCTTACGTCTAACCAAAATCCACTCCTTTTGCTTTTCAACCCAGCCTGATGAACCAGTCTTATAGTTCCCAGACCATGATAAGTGGACTGTTCACATGGTCTCTTGATAGCATCTATAGGCATATACTCAGTCCCTAACAGAGTTCGTTAGAGTCCTAGCTGTGGTTGTTCAAATGATAGATAGTTATTTTTGCTGCTGATGGCATGGCTTTAGTTCCAAACTATAAGAATCTATGTTGTAACACTTCTGTTAGTGCTTCACAGAAGCTTCTAATAGCATCTTATCCACAACAGATACTTCTAGAGCTACAGAATTTGCTGAATCACATGGTCCAAGCAGCAAACATGCTTCAAATATAGGCTTTGCTTGCTATGCATGCCTGCGTGAGTGCTAAGTCATCTCTGACTCGCTGTGACTCTATGGACCATAGCCAGCCAGACTCCTCTGTCCATGGGATTCTACAGATAAGAACATTGGAGTGGGTTGCCATTTCCTCCTCTGGGGGATCTTCCTGCCCCAGGAATTGAGACCATATCTCTCACATCTCCTGCATTGGCAGATGGGTTCTTTACCACTAGCGCCATCCAAGAAGCCCCACTCAAGCTTACATCTTCTGCATCACCCAATAAAGGGGTTAATGCAATATTCTCAGTTGCAGAATATGAAACCTTTAAAAATCAAAGGGAACTACCAAGCATGAGGCTTCTTTCTTGATGGTAGGAGCAACATGGAATAGTTTGCCCTCTGGAACAAGGTACCAACAGAAATCCTGAAAAACTTCACTGACATCTCAGGGCCTGAACCTCTGTAGGTTTTACCTTCCTCCTTCTGGAGCACATGTGTCTCACCAGGGCATTCAGAGTACTTGAAATACATTTAAATATTAATGTTACAGGTCAATGTAACATTCCTCAGAACATCTAAATGCTCCTGGTCTCTTCAAACTATATTGTTTTAGAAAGCCAGAGAATCAACATAGCCCTAGGACAAGATCCTGAATGTACAGTGTTGTTCTTCTTTTTTTTTTTTTTTTAAGTGTTGTTCTATGAATGTGGACTATTTCTGATCATCCTTCAGGGCAGCTATTGAAAAAGGATTCACAAGATCAATAGCTGTATACCGTGGATGGAGGCTTTGTTTCTCTAGTAAAGATAAATATTTGCATAACAGCTAAAATGCTGCTAAATCTTGGTTAAGTTGTGATAGTCTATTACTAGTTTGAGGGATTCCTTTAGGTTCAGTGCATGAGGTAAATTGAATGGGGAATATAGTGGGAGAAAAGAGAAGGAATAGCAACCCTGTATTGCCTCCTTCAGTTGCCATTTACCCAATACTGATTTTTTCTTAATTGAGTTGTAGCTTAATACAGTAAACTTTACCAATTTTAAGTGTGAAAATTGATGCATTTTAACAAATGTATATGGCCATTTAACCACAAGTCTGGTGTTTCTTCATATCCCAATACAGTCTCTCCAAAGAAGTGACCTATAATTTCCTAATTTGGAAGCTTTTCTAGAGGTTTTTTTTTTTTTTTTTCTTTAATTTAATTCAATTGGGAACAGAGGGCATTCTCTCTAAGCTTTCAATCTTTCAAAGCTTAATAATAATTGCTTTATGTCCTGGAACATGATCTATATTGGTGAAAATTCTGTGTCTACTTGGTGTATTCAGCAGTTGTCCACATGTTCTATAACATATGGACAGTTTGGTTAAGGGGATTGATCTATATTTGTCTAATTGCTCTACCAATTACTGAGAGATAAGTTTTTAAAAGCTTCAAACATTGCTTTAAGTATATAAGTTTTGGTGTCATATATTTTGAAATTCTGTTTTATATACATTTATATTCATTCCCTCGTGGCTCAGACGGTAAAGAATCCCCCTGAAATGCAGGAGACCTGGATTCAATCCCTGGGGTAAGAAGATCCTCTGAAGGAGGGCATGGCAACCCACTCTGTATTCTTTCCTGGAGAATCCCCATGGACAGAGGAACCTGGTGGGCTACAGTCCATGAGTTCACAAAGAGTTGGACATGACTGAGTGACTAAGCATAACATAGGACATATTTATAATTTTATATTTTCCTGGTGTATTGACTTTTTTATCATGAAGTATTGCTGCTTATTTTTAGGAAAACTTTTTGACTTGGAGTATATTTTGTCTGATGCAAGTATAGTCACTCTGGCTATTATATGCTTACTATTTGCTTAATATGGTTTATATATATATATTTTTTACTTCCAGTCTACTGGTGCATCGAATTTAAATTCTGTCGCTTACAGAAATGAGATAGTAAATTGTTGCCTTTTTACACAGCCCAATAATCTATCTTTTGAATGGAGGATGTAGTCTATTTACATACAATGTGATTTTAATGCATTATATTTAAACTAGCTGTTTTTCTTTTCTTTTTTTTTTTAATTTGTCTAATCCAGATTTTGTTCTTTGTTTCTCCTTTTTTTATTTTTTTTTGTATTAATTCAGTTTCTTTTAGTATTCCATTTTAGTTGCTCTATTGGCTTTCTAGCTATGTCTCTTTTATAATTTTAGGGTTTACTCTAGCAATTATATACAAATCTTAAATTTACATCAATATAATTAATGCTTAATTATATAAGTTAAAATATAAGAATCTGCATCAGTGTATTTCCTCTAACATCTCCCATCTTAGTGCAATTATTTTTTCTTTATATAGTCATGTAAGGAAATTATAAGCATTTGTGTGTATGTGTTAGCATTTCTTATAATATATATTTGCTGTCAATAAATTATTTCAGTCTTTAGGTATCTAAACTTTTCTTTACTTTCATTTAGAAGGATAGATTTGCCAGATACAAAATTTTTAGCAACACAGTTTTTTTTTAGTTTAGTTTAGTTTTGTTATTTTTACCTTTTGCCTTTTGATTTGTTTGCCCGATTCCACTCCCTCTAGCATTTTAAAATAGTCTTCCAATATCTTACAGTTTCCATAATTTCTTGTAAGAAGTCAGTTATTCTTACTATGGTTCCCTCTTTATGTTTTTTTTGTTGGTTTAGGCTTTTTAATTTATTTGTTTGCTTTTAGTATTGTTCTTATAAGATTTTCTTTTATCATTACTGTTTACTGATTTGACTTTAATAACTCTAAAAATTATTTTCTTGTTTTATGCTACCCAGGATTCATTGAGTTGTCTGAATTATTATATATTTTAATATTATTTAGTATTAGTAAACTAATTAGCATTTTCAACCAAATTTTGGGATCTGATTTTAAATTTATTTTTCTTTATGATATTTTCTTTCCTTCATGTCCTTTTGGAATTTCAACTATTACTTGTCAAACCACCCCATGTTGGTTTACAGATATCTTAGAGTCTTTTTAATTTTGTTTCAATGATTCTCCCCCTGTCCTTTCAATCTGGAAATGTCTTTAGTTATACTTTCAGATTTACTGTTTTTTTTTTTTTTTTTCATCTTCCAGCTCTAATCTATTGCTGAGCCCATCCAGAAAATACTTATTTTAGATATTTTATTTCCCTGGTCTATATTTTCCATTTCAAATATTTTACATTTTGTTATTGGTATTTCCTACCTGTTCATTCATTTTAGTATATTTTATTTCAGTTCCTTCAATATTTTTTCTTTTATTTCTTTAAATATACTCATAATATGTTCTTCAGAGTCTCTTTATGCTAAAGCAAGCAGTTTATTTTGCACAGATTCAGTTTCTATTGACTACACTTTTTATTTTTTTATTTTTCTAAATATGGGTCAAATTTTTGCTGGTTTAGGGACTTCCCTGGTGGCTCAGATGGTAAAAGTGTCTGCCTGCAATGAGGGAGACGTGGGTTCAATCCTTGGGTCAGGAAGATCCCCTGGAGAAGGAAATGGCACCCCACTCCAGTACTCTTGCCTGGAAAATCCCATGGACAGAGGAGTCTGATAGGCTACAGTCCATGGGGTCACAAAGAGTCAGACTTGACTGAGCAACTTCACTTTTGCTGGTTTAGAAAGCTTTGAGTGAAGCTTACTTCAATCAAGCTTACTTTAAGACACAGATAATACACTATTAGCTCAGGACTTTTTCATATTCTCCTGAAGATTATTTGGGTTTTATTAGCTGGCTAACTTGCTTATGTTTAAATTGCAAACCTATTTTTCTCCAAGTATGAAACTACTGATATTAGTTTCTATGCCTTCCCTCTGTTGATCTTTTAGTCTGTTCCCCTGTGTACCTTCCTTGTTCTTGAGTACTTTGGGGATAAGACAAAGAGTTAGGTAAAAATAGTGTTTACCTTCTTTATGGTTTCCTTGCCTCTAAAAGTCCCCCATAGTTTTCAGCTTTTCTGCCATCTTTATGCATTGTATTCTAATACTTCAAGTATGTCAAATTTTATATTTCTGCCACTTGAGAAGTTCATGGTTGAAGAAGACACTTAACAAAGGAAAACAGAAAATTCACATATCTGGTTCCACACACATCTCTATTCCATGAGTAGAGAGATGTCTTTCAGGAATTTTATCCTTAACCACAGAGATACTTGCATTTTATTCCACGTGTGCATAGTTTGATTTCCAACTAGCAAGTTAGACAATTTATGAATTGAAATGGGTCTCACTTCTGAAATTCTTTCCCTGCTAGAACTTCTCCTGGAAAATTTCATCCACTGTTCCATTTCTGAGCTGCAGTTTTCCCTACCATGGTTTCCACAACTAGAGATGCATGTGTTGGACAGCCCTTGAGCCAGAAAGCCACAAATTTTCATTCTTACCCCTTCTAATTGCATTTCTTCTAAATTAAACTCCCCAATCTGTCTGTTTTTGCCTATTTCCAGTGTTGTTGTTGTTGTTTTTAATTATATCAGCATTTTATGGTTGTTTTCTATAGGATTTTACCTGACCATTCTCTTCTAGAATTATCAAAGTCTAACCATGACTCAGCAGGGCACTCATGTATTGAGTTTGGTTTGATGTATCTTTAAGCCTCGGGCTTCCCTTGTGGCTCAGATGGTAAGGAATCTGCCTGCAAACAAGAGACCTGAGTTTAATCCCTGGTCAGGAAAATCTCCTGGAGTAGGGAATGGCTACCCACTCCCGTATTCTTACTTGGAGAATTTCATGGACAGAGGAGCCTGGTGGCCTGGAGTCCAATGGGTCACAAAGACCCATGGGCTTGCAAAGTATCGAACAAAACTGAGTGACTAACAATTTTACTTTAAGCCTTAGGCCATGGCTAGTTTTAACTGCAGGGAGCAGTCTTCCTGATTAGGCAGCAGCTACTGCCAACAGCTCCTGCAGATACTTGGCTCAAGCAAAGTATCTAATTTTACTTACTATCTTGGCCAGGATGGGACTAGGTATTATGATTTTAGGAGTTTTTACTTTGTCTTTCCTACCACCCTGGATATTAATATTTCTCAGTTTAAAGTTACCCAATAAATAGCTACAGGTTTCTTTGTAGAAAGGCTGGGTAGGTCACTATTTTAGATATTTGCTATGATATAAATAAATGGAAACCCCACCTCTCATTCAATTGATGGCATCTGGATGCAAGAACTAGAGCATGTCTAGAAACTTGGCTTTCCACATTTGCTTTCCATCGATTCAGCTGACCTCAGCTTTCTTCTCATTCATTCCTGATCTCTTACTTGTATATGTTAAGCAACACTGTTGATTGCCTGTCTATCTTACCCCCAGAAACATCATGCTCTATTAGTCAGCTCCATAGGTCTCTGCAGGCATGGCTCTCCTGGGAGCTATCCTGATCTTATTTTCCCTTACAATGAATACACTCACTTGGTCCTGGAAGTCAAGTGTTACCACTTGGCTTTTGCTGTTCTGTGATTTTACTATCTCAGTTCTTTTTGGGAAATTCATTTCTGTAATTGCATTTATTACCATTAACCCTAGACTTCAAAGAATAGATATTGCTGAACTTCTCAGTAATACTAGTATCCCCATAATCAAAGTGCTCATTTTCCTTTGGCAAATAAAGTCCTCTGAGCTTTCATGAATAATACATCTAGGTGGTAATTTTTCTAATCTTATAGAGCAAATACATTCAGGCTTGACTACTTCTCTTTTGAGCCCTTCTTCCAAGGTTGCCATGGACCTGTAGCATCTACATTTTATATAAACCAAAGTTAAGCTCCAAAGAGGGAGTCATAAGATTAGTAAGCACTAGAGCCAGACTCCTGTTAACAAAAGCCCAATCTCTTTCATCATGATAAAAAGATTCAAACAGTTTTGTTTTGTTACAGGTTGCTTTTTATTTGTGGTTTCACTTATTTAATTGGTTGACCTGCTAGTTTGAATTGAATGAGCCAATCTGAGGTGATTTAGATTTTATTTATACTAATTTTCTAGCCAGCTAACATTTTTAGAGGAACAGTGACAGTTTAGAAGTATTTGTAGAATCAGAAGAGAAAAGAGAAGTATGTTGCAGAGGGTGTTGCATATGCCATGCTGTGACTGAAAAATAATAATAATAAACTCCTGTTGTTCATTTGTGCAAGGTTTGAAACATGCATTGAAGCCCTCATTCTAATCCAGCTAGATTTTTATTTTCTCAGGAAACAATAATTGCCCTGCCTTTGTCTGAGGGGATTTGAATTGCACAAGTGGTGTGTGACTCCCCTGGTTCTGCAAAGAATAGTTCATGACTGAATGGCCTCCTCCGGGACTTGAGTTCTGATTGAAATTCAAGAACAATACTGGCTCAAAGCTCGCTTATAGCCTTAGAAGTTAAAAAGGGAGTCCAACCATGTGAAGACACAGGTGTGTTGCTCTCGTACACATTGACTTAGGAAACTCTAAAACCATCCACTCCCAGTCTGTAGTTAAAAAAAAAATGTTTATATATTACTAAATATGTGTATTTAGCCATATCTCTGGATCTCTGTGCTTTCATTTAAAGTGAAATTGAAAGTATCTCAGTTGTGTCTGTTTGCGACCCCAAGGACTATACAGTCCATGGAATTCTCCAGGTCAGAATACTGGAGTGGGCAGCCTTTCCCTTTTCCAGGGGATCTTCCTGACCCAGGAATCAAACCATTGATTCTGCATTGCAGGCTGATTTTTTACCAGCTGAGTGATCAGGGAAGCCCCTTTGTTTGGAAACTAGGGGGAATATTTCTTAACTTGTAGGGTTAATTGCAGAAGTTCTCAATCTCAGGACTACTGATATTTTGGTCTAGATAATTATTGTTGTGGTGGTGCCAGTGGTATAGAATCCACCTGCCAGTACAGGAGTCCCAAGAGACATGGATTTAGTCCCTGGGTCAGAAAGATTCCCTGGAGGAGAAAATGGCAACCCACCCTAGTATCCTTGCCTGAGAAATCCCATGGACAGAAGAGCCTGGCAAGCTACAGTCCATGGGGTTGCAAAGAGTCCGACAGAACTGAGTGACTAAGCACACACCATTATCATTGTGAAGGCTGTTTTGCACGTTGTAGGATACATAAGAGCATCCCTGGCCTCCACTCTTTAGATGCCAATAGCACTCCTTATCTACCCTCTCATAGCAACCAAAAATTTCTCTTTGTTGCCAAATATCCCGTAGAGGATAAAATCATGGCCCTCTTCTACCCTTAGATGACCACTGAGAACCACTGGGTTGTTTTAAAGACAATAATATAATAATTACTTGCCTTTCTTATGGTACATGTGTGGCATGCCAGACACGCCCTGAGGGCTTTCAACAGTCTATCATTTCATCCTCACAACAGCCTTATAATAAAATAGGATAAAGTGAGTGCTCTTGGGGCTTCCCAGGTGGCTCAGTGGTAAGGAATCTGCTTGCCAATGCAGGAGACATAGGTTCAATCCCTGAGTCAGGAAGATCTTCTGGAGAAGGCGATGGCACCCCACTCCAGTACTCTTGCCTGAAAAATCCCATGGACAGAGGAGCCTGGTAGGCTGCAGTCCATGGGGTCACACAGAGTCAGACATGACTGAGTGACTTCACTTTCACTTTTCACTTCCATGCATTGGAGAAGGAAATGGCAACCCACTCCAGTGTTCTTGCCTGGAGAATCCCAGGGACGGGGGAGCCTGGTGGGCTGCCGTCTAGGGGGTCGCACAGTCGGACCCGACTGAAGCGACTTGCAGCAGCAGCAGCAGCAGCAGCTTGGTTTGTAGAAGTGGTTGATGAGTAAAAGCAGATCAGCTTTACCACTGTCAGAGTTGAACTCAGGTTATTCAGCCCACAGCCAGTGCTCTACACCGGTCCACGCAGCAGAGCTCCCCGAGCAGCAGCAGCAGTGTCACCTGAGAGCTTGCAGAAGAAGAATCCTAAGCCCTATCCTAGTCGGACCGAATCAGAAACTTCATTTTAATAAGATCCCAGTAATTACACGTGCATATCAGAGTTCTAGAAGTGCTGAGAAAAAGAACATTGCATAGTCTCACAAATTGGTAGGAGCTTACATCAGTCAGGGTTCTTCAAAGAAGCAGAACCAACTGTGTGTGTGTGTGTGTGTGTGTGTGTGTGTGTGTGTGTGTGTGTGTGTGTGTGTGTGTGTGAGGAGAGAGAGAGAGATTTTAGGGAAGTGATTCACATGATTGTGGAAGTGCCAACCCAAAATTTGCAGTGTAGACCAGCAAGGTGGCAATCTAGGGAAAAATTGAAGTTTGAGTCCAGAAACTGTCTGCTAGCAAGAATACCTTTTTTCTTGGGGGAGATAGTCTGTATTCAATTAAGGCTTTCAGTTGATTGGATTTGACTCAAAGTCCACTGATTTAAAGGTTGTTGTGGTCTAGTTGCTAAGTCATGTCCGACTCTTTTGTGACCCCATGGACAATAGCCCACCAGGCTCCTCTGTCCATGGTATTTTCCAAGTAAGAATACTAGAGTGGGTTGCTATTTCCTTCTCCTTGGAATCTTCCTAAACCAGGGATTGAATCCATGTCTCCTGCATTAACAGTTGGTTCTTTAACACTGAACCATCAGGGAAGCCAATTTAAAGGTTAACATCACCCAACAAACACTTACACAGAGACAATGAGAATAACTTTTGATGGGATACCATGGACAAGGCCAGCCAAGTTGACAAATAATACTAGCCATCACAGCATCCAATAAATATTAGCTCTTTTTGCTTTTTTTTAAATCTTGAGGGAATTAAAGCTTGATTTTTCTGCTTGTAAATATGCAAGTTATACTGTTAACAGAGTTATAGATGAATGATTCTGCTGGTTTCAGAATTCTAAGAAAATAACTTCTGATCAAATGGAGACCAAGGAGTGCAACTTGTAGAAGGAGAATACATCTGAGCAGGAAGGTGTGTCAGTGGAACTAAATCATGCTTTGAATCCAGACAGGTCTGGGTTCAAATCCCAGCTTGAAATGCCCAGTGCTGATTGTGGACAAAGTACCCTGCCTGTGTAAGCATCTGTTTCTTCATCTGAGACAGAGAGGAACAGGAAACACATTGCAGGGCTCTTGTGAGGGCAGAGGAAGGTACCGTCTCTAGTGCACCACTCGGTGCCTAACACAGGCCTGGGGCAGTTGATTTAAAACTGACTCACTCATGAGTCCACCTTTCCTCTCTCCCTCCCTCCATTCCTTCTTCTTTCCACCCATATTTGAAGAGCTCATGAATACTTTTTTTTTTTTTTTAACTCTGGATACTATTGTAAGGTTGGCGGCACAGAATAAATAGAAACATGATCCGACCTTCTGTGGTTTACAACCTAGTAGGAGAACCAGAAAGGCAAATAGACATGCATGATGTTACGTGAAAGTCTGTTCAGAGTGAAGGTATATTTACAAGGCAATGATTTTATAGAAAAGAAGGCCAAAGTCCGACTGAAGAGCTCAATGGGGGGCTTTAGAGAGGGGGTGGTGTTTGAGGTGAGGCTCGGAGGAGGCATCAGAGCTTGCAGGCCGATGCTGGGAGACAAAAACCCTCGGGGGCACAAGGTCATGAAAGTCTTTCCTAGGAAGGGTGCATGCCCCGTGGTGTGGTTGGCATACAGCGGGGGAGGGAGAGAAGGCCAGAGGTGGGGCAGGAGGGGCGAACAGGTGGGCACATCAGACGTGGAAGAGCCTTCATTGCCAAGTGTCCAGGAGCCTGGACTTCAACTGATAGGCAGTGGAGATCTATGAAGAGAGGAACACAATTGTTGATATTTATGTTTTACAGAAGATCACTCTGGAGCACAGAGTAGTGCAAGGGAAGAGTCCTTTCCACTCTCTCTGTCTCTCTCCTATGACTCCCTTCTTTTTTTGCACCATACTCCATACTTTTCTCTGTCTCTCTGTCTCTCTCTCTCTATCTCTCTCTCTTTCTCTCTCTCTCTCTCTGTCCCACACACACACACATATCCCGTCATAATTAGCACTTACCTGGAAAGAAGTCCAGGTGACCTGGAATGATCAGTCCAAATTCTCTCTTATTAAGTACTTCTGAGTCCCTCATTTCAGTAGTAGCCAAAACTTTGATGACCAGAGTTTCTGAGGCAGCTCTAAACTTAGCAGAGAAACAAATCATAAAAAAGGAGAATTAAAGGAGGCTATATTTTTCAGTCTCACCTGCTTATTTCTTAAGCGTGTAGTATTTTTGATCCAGTAGAAAAGCTAAACTGCCTTGTGAATAAAAGTCACATACCCTAATATTAACACTTGCCCCAAAGCCCCAAAAGCAAGGCTCAAGTTATGCAGGGGTAAAGGCATGCAAAATTATTGGAGTATTAATTAATTAATTACTATAATAATTCTCAAGGTTAGAAACCACTCAAGTCCATGTCTTAAAGGTTCCCACAGAGCTCAGAATGTGGGAATGCCTTAGGCTTGAGGCAAAACTGAAACAGAGGCCAAGGTTGCAAAAGGATGTGTCTGGCACCACCAGTCCTGTGGAATCTGTGGTGCAGTTCTGTCTCTAAGAACAAGATCAGTACTACCAGGCCCTTGAAGTCTCTTGGGTCCTAGAAGCCAGGCAGACCAGGAAGAAAATCTGTCAGAGGCCGGGGACCAGGGCACAGACAGTGGAAGCAGACAGACAAGCCTGGGGTCAGAGCAGCTTTACACGGGGCATTCCTGTGACTACATCGCTTCACTTCTCAGCACCGGCTGCCTAACTTATGAAATGTGAGAAAAAAACCCATCTCACAGTTCTAGGTTGAAATGAAAATGAGATGGTATATCAAAAACACTGGGTAAAAAATTGATACCAAATAAATACTCTTTGAATAAATGAATGAAGGGATATATTGTCAGTTCAGTCACTCAGTCCTGTCTGACTCCTTGCAATCACATGAAATGCACACGCCAGGCCCCCCTGTCCATCACCAACTCCCAGAGCTTGATCGAACTTTTGTCCATTGAGTTGATGATGCCATCCAACCATCTCATCCTGTGTCATCCCTTCCCCTCCTGCCTTCAATCTTTCCCAGCAACAGGGTCTTTTCTAAAGAGTCAGTCACCTTAGGCATTAGGTGGCCTAAGTATTGTAGTTTCACCTTCAGCATCAGTCCTTCCAATGAACACCCAGGACTGATTACTTTTAGGATTGATTGGCTTGATCTTGCAGCCCAAGGGACTCTCAAGAGTCTTCTCCAACACCACAGTTCAAAAGCATCAATTCTTCAGTGCTCAGCTTTCTTTATAGTCCAACTCTCACATCCATACATAACCACAGGAAAAACCATAGCCTTGACTAGGCAGACCTTTGTTGGAAAAGTAATGTCTCTGCTTTTTAATATGTTGTCTAGGTTGGTCATAGCTTTTCTTCCAAGGAGCAAGCATCTTTTAATTTCATGGCTGCAGTTAACCATCTGCAGTGATTTTGGAGCCCAAGAAAATAAAGTCTGTCACTGTTTCCATTGTTTCCTATCTATTTACCAAAAAGTGATGGGACCAGATGCCATGATCTTGGCTTTTGAATGTTGAGTTTTAAGCCTGCTTTTTGACTCTCCTCTTTCAGTTTCATCAAGAGGCTCTTTAATTCTTCTTCATTTTCTGCCATAAGGGTGGTGTCATCTACATTAATCTGAGGTTATTGATATTTGTCTGGGAAATCTTGATTCCAGCTTGTGCTTCATCCAGGCCAGCATTTCACATGATGTGGTCTGCATATAAGTAAAATAAGCAGGATGACAATATACAGCCTTGTCATACCCCTTTCCCAGTTTGGAACCAGTCTGTTATTCCATGTCCGGTTCTAACTGTTGCTTCTTGACCCACATACAGATTTCTCAGGAGGCAGATAACGTGGTCTATCTCTTTAGGAATTTTCCACAGTTTGTTGTGATCCACACAGGAATACATGAATGGACAGAAAAATGACTTTCCTCCAACTCCCAAAACTCAAGGAGAGAGAGAGATGCAGGTGACAGAGCAAAGATATGTTCAGCAAAGGATTTTGACCAGAGGAGGGCCATGGTTCAGGATGAGGGTGAGGTCCACTGGGGAAGTCCACCCTCGGGCTTGCTGCTGAGAGAGAAGCCTATGAGGTTTCTGCCTCTCTGGTTCTTAGAACTTAGAGAGCTCACCCACTGCTAAGCCACTTTAGGGTGGCTTGCTTACTTTAGAGTGACTCTTGGGTGAACCCCAGAAAATGTGCCCTTCTCATGAGAAGTGGTGCCATTTCAGCAAAAATAAATAAATAAAATTTTAAAATAATAAAAAAGCCTCTGAAGAGATCCAGATAAGACGAGCCTCCCCTCATTTCATGTTAACTTCATCTCGTATTCTCCTCAACAACTTCCAAATTCCAACTATTTTCCTCTGTCCCACCGCTGACCAGTCAGCCCCTTATTTTGAGCCTCCACTCTGAGCTGATGGCTCCCTCTCACTTCTGAGAAGGGACTCTTTGGGATCCTGTCTGTCTCAGTTTCCCTCGTCTCCATCTTAAGCTGTGTCTCACCTGGTCCTCCTCTCTCCTCCCCGCTTCTGTCTCACAGGAGGCAGCCTGCTAGAGTGAGGAGCCCCATGGGGAAATACAGAGCTGCGGATACCTGTAGACTTTGCATAATATCCTATTATCAGTTCAGTTCAGTCGCTCGGTTGTGTCCGACTCTTTGCGACCCTGTGAATCGCAGCACGCCAGGCCTCCCTGTCCATCACCAAGACCCAGAGTAGTATTCACCATTTATATAAAATTGAGCCTCAGTATTTTCATCTGAAAAGTGAGGGGTTTAAATAACTTGCTCTATTTTTCTCAAACAGCATAAAATACATCAGCTTGTTGGACTGTAGTTATTAAAATTAACAGCCATTCTAACTGTCCTTCCACACATCCACATATGTTCAGCTGTCCTTAATCCCTGTGTGATTTACTTGCATCCTCCAAAATTGTATCAGTTGGGTTTTCGTCTAAGCAGGGCACTCATTTTTTGCCTTATTTATTTGGCAGGGGAGGGAGGAGAAATCAATGAATTGAGGTATTTTCTGTATATTTTGATTAATAATAATTAAAAATGATAATATTTACTTGACTTTTTATATGCCTGGCACTGTAATAAGTGTTCTCCATGTTAAAATGTTTGGTGAAGTCCTCATACAGGCCTATGGAATTAATACTATATCCTCCACTTTTTTGGTGCTGTATAAACAGGCTCAGTGGCACTAACTGGCTTGTCCAGAAGAGTGAATCAGACCAGTATTCCAACCAATGCGCCTGGAATCTAGAGCCTCATCCCTGAACTCCCAACTCTATGACCCCTTTCCATGACCACATTGTCTCCTCCCCACCTTCCACGTCCAGTTTCAGTTGACTTCTCCTCTCCCAGTCTATTTACTTTTCCATCTCAGGCTCATGCCCAGTGCAGAAACCGTCACGTGTGCCGCCCATCGATTGACAGATTCCACAAATATTCACTGAGCCCTGCTAGGTTCCCCTTAGGAACATCAGGAATAAAACAAAATAAAAGAGCTACAATAACAACAAAACAAATAACAGCAATATGAGTATAAAAATGAACTATATTCCAAGTCTGGGGTAGCACAAAAAGGCTATGTAATTTATATCATTTTAGCATAGAGGCCATGTGAATCATCCAATATATGAGATGAGAAAATGTTGTTTCTAAATTATTCAGTTGTTAAAAGAGTATGAGTGTATTTTATTTCTGTGACCATTAAACAAAAACATAACATTATTAAAAGAAAAAAAAATGTAGAAAAATCTTCTAGAGCCACTACTGTGACTGGCCTGCTGGGTCCTCCTCTAGCTCACTCACATGAGCCTTTGTTTTCAGTTGTACAGGTAATATCCCAGCACACCTATCCCCACCACAAAACCCTTCTCTGTGTTGTAAGTCAGAGAATATCAGTGGACATTTATGAACACCCCAGAGAATGAAGAGATCACAGAGAAGCCATGAATTCTAGAATACCGGGTGAAATGTAGTCTTGCTAAAGGAGCATTGGAAAGACAACAGTGAGACCACTTCTTATTCCAGCTCTAAGTAACCATTAACTTGTAGTTTGACCAGGTTGACGACCCTCACCTGGGCTTGACCTCAATTTTCCTATCTTTAAAAGGAGGAGATGGATTAGATTTGGTTTGTGACATTATGATGCTCTGAAATATAGATTAGATCAGAAATCAAGGGAGAAAGACCCCAGGGAAAGATTCAGAAAATTATTCTAAATCCCTCCCTTTGACAAAGGGCCAAAAATTTAAAAGAAAGAGATCCATGATTTTTCAGTTGGATAAGCAGGTCTTCTGTCCACCCTCACCTCTGGGACATTTCTGAACTACAGTTCTGGTGACAGTCTCTGCTGAGGCAGGATTAACAAGGTGACACAGAGGCGTCGCCTTGATTCAAGAAGGAGGCAGTTAGATGAGGATCAGACAGCATCGTTATCTTCACTAAAGTGATGTCTCACCTTGTCTGTGAGTATTTGGCCGACATCTCAGTTCTCTGAAGCTCCAGATTCAGAATGACACCCTTAGTAGGACTCTTTTCTTCTAGAAATAATGCTGACTTAAATTGGTTACAATTTTACCTGGATGGTAAATGACAAGACAATCTTATGTCATTTAGCATCCTCTTGATAACATTTATGTGAAAAGTGGAAATTGTTATTGCATCTAAACAGAAGAAAGCCATGTTTACAAAATTATTATTAAATGTGAGAGCTCTGCCTTACTAACTCCACCTGCCATCAAGCCTTTTTGGAAATGGAAGTAGATAATTATCTTATTCACACTTATTTAGCAAGCATTTTGCAGCAGTACTCGGAATTCAGAGAAGAGGAGACACTTGTGGGATGATGGGCTTTAACAAATACTTGGACTTTGTTCAAGGGACCATTGCTGAGCACTTTATTCAGGAAAAAAGAAAAAAAATCTCTAGGTCTCCCAGACAAATTCTTAAGTGGGGAAAGATGGCTGAAGTAGAGGATGGGTGTGAAAACTGAATTCAACAGATTCTTTTTTCCCTTTTTCCAAAGCTCAAGTGCCCTGGTGAAAAGGAGGGGTATTTGTACATGGAGAAGCTACTTTAGGAAATTGAGAAGGCTTTCCTCTACTTACAGAGTGAGATATGTGAAGTGAGGCATGTAAAAGGAATTCACTTAAGAGTCTCTCCAGTCTCCACCCTTCTGCAAGGATGGTGGTGGTGGCAGCTGCTACTTGCAAGTTATTTTAGTGAGGATTAATCCCCACCGTCACCACTGAGATGGAAAATCACACATTTGAAGACCAAGGGAGACAGCCCAGTCCATTAAAATGAAAGCTGGTGCTAGCCTGTACTTTGCCTTTGACTCAATGTGTTAACTACCTAAGTCTTATTTTCTTCACCTGATTGGCATCTCTATCCTCCCATCCCTTTGCTTCAGTGTCTCTTTTCCTTCTAGAGCTTTCAAGTAAAGTTTCATTGCAGGCAAAGGGCTCCACTGCTAAAAGCATTTGCAAATCAAAGGAATGGATGAGGTTTAAGAGTACTTGAGGTTTTCTTATCTAGGATTCTAACATAGAAATTTTTACTGTTTATGAAGGCTCTGAGCAAGTGATTTTATCAAGCACTGATGTTCTCTCTGCCAGTTGGGCTACTATTCCTACAGGAGGCCCCTTCCTAAGAGTCAGCTGAATTCTTAGTATGAAGTTATGGTCATCAGAATTCAACAAACAGTTTTCTATGTTTTGTGACATTTCCTTTTGCTCCTGTATTACAAATTCCCAATGGCACTAAAAAAGCAAAGAAATGCACATAGTATTCTAGGAGAACCAATATATCAATTTATTGTTTTTGGTCAAGTCCAGGGCATGCGATGAGAGTCATTAACTTGCAGAGGGCAACATGGAGAGTCAAGAGCAGGGTTAGGATTTGAGTCTGGGGCTTTCTGAACTAACTGCAAGATCTGCTCCATGAGGCCACACTTGCATTTTGCACCACTCTATTTAGGCTAAAAGTGCAAAACTTCAGACAGCTCACCTAAGGTCTACACTGGAATCCACCCATCTCAGACTGTGGCTCCTGCCAGCAGTTTTGCCTGAGCCACAGACTCCAAAAAGCCATTCAGCATGCTCAGTGCTCAGAGGTTGGGGAAAACCAGGGCCTTTTCTCAGAAGCCAGGGATGCTGAGTGTTACTGGAGATTTTAAGGTAGTTGAGGAAAAATATGTCAAATGTATAAATGAAAACAACTTCATTTTGTTAATCCTGAAATGCAACAGGTCTCAGACTGAGCTCAAATTAGAGAACAGGTTTAAATATACACCCCAAGTTACTGACAAAATGACAATTGTTGTCATTCAGGTGCTAAGTTGTATCCGACTCTTTGCAACCCCACAAACTGCAGCACGCCAGGTTTCTCTGTTCTTCTCTATCTCCAAGAGTTTGCTCAAACTCATGTTGATTGAGTTGGAGATGGCATCCAACCATCTGATCCTCTGCTGACCCCTTCTCCTCCTTCCTTCAGTCTTTCCCAGCATCAGGGTCTTTTCTAATGAGTCAGTTCTTCACATCACGTTGCCAAAATATTGAATGGATCATGAGAGTTCTGACAAAATGTGGTCCATTGGAGAAGGGAATGGCAAATCATTTCAGTATTCTAGCCTCAAGAACGCCATGGAAAAACATGGCAGTAATGATCATAAACACTATCATTTATTCAACACCTATTATGATCTGGGTCCTTTACAGATGTGACTTCATTTACGTCTCACAGCATTTAAGCCTCACTGGCCTGTGAGGAAGATAATATAAAACCATTTTCAAATAAGGAAATTGAGGAGTAGCAAGGCTTAGTACTCAGATGGTAAAGAATCTGCCTGCCATGTGGGAGACCCGGGTTCAGTCTCTGGGTTGGGAAGATCCCCTGGAGAAGGGCATGGCAATCCATTTTGGTATTCTTGCCTGGAGAATTCCATAGACAGAGAAGCCTGGTGGGCTACAGTCCATGGAGTTGCAAAGAGTTGGACTCGACTGAGCAACTAACACACACACGAGGCTTAGTAACCTACCAAAAGTCACATGGGTAGTATGTGGAGTTTTCATTCTCTCTTTGTGGGAAACTCATTGTGATTCTATCATTTTGTTCTGATTTCCTTCTGATCAAAGGGTGAAAGGACTTAAATCTGTGCCTGTATCTGAGTTCTTCCAGTTTAGGCTTTTTTTTTTTTTTTTTTTTTTTTCCCTCCACTGGAACCAGATAGGAAGGAATCTCATTATGATGATTGAGCCAAAGGACATTCTCCTTCTGTGTTTGGTACTTCATGTCTGGAGTGATGGGAAGAAAGAAATTAGCCAAAAATTCATTTGCACACACAGTTCTCTGTCAGTGTCTGGAGACTTTTTTGATTGTCACAATTGTGCACAGGGTGTGAGGGGGAAAACTGCCAGCATCTGGACTTTGATAAACACTCCATCATGAAGAGAACAGTGCCCCACAACAAAGAATCATGTAGCCCCAATGAAAATAGTGTGAAGGCTGAACTTTCCCTAGCCCAATGCCAGGTACCTAGAAGGAAATAAGCAAGCAGTGCTTTCCTTACCATCCTAGTTAAAGCTGTACCCCCTGGTCACTATTCTCTTATCAGTCTGATTTTATTTTATGCTTGTTCACATAGATGTCTGTTTTCCTGACTTGGATACAAAAGGGCTTGGACTAGTTCTGCCTGCCCAGAGTTCTCTGTCGGGCACAGCAAGTAGAGCAGAAGCTGAATAAATATTTATTAACACTCAGTGAATGAATGAATGAGTAATCACAGTGCAGAGTGTTCAAACAAGTTACATCTACTCTTGTAACTGAAGACAGAGACCAGTTACAGTTCTCCCATTTATCTACAAAGTGTGCTCTGGACTTTGAAAGCCCACTCTGGCTCCAGGCCATTAAACATCACACATTCAGTTTGGAATCCTTTATTCTCTGATTTGCTGGGCAATTTCATAGATCTAAATAGTTACGCTGAACCTTAGTGCCACTGTGTGATTTTCCTAACTAGGCACTTCACTGCTTCCTAGGACTCTCATCATTCGTGATTCAAGGAGAAATACTGATATCTACAAACACTTATCCCTCATAGTCTGAAAACTTCAGAGACTTGAGCCTTGAGGAAATGAGGCCCCTCTGAGACTCAAGTGAAAGTGAGACACCTGAGGGGCACGTCATCCTAGCTGTAGATAGTAATAAAAGGAGAAGATGAAATTTGGACTAGTTCCAAATTGGGAAAGGAACACATCAAGGCTGTATATTGTCACCCTGCTTATTTAACTTATATGCAGAGTACACCATGTGAAAATCTGGGCAGGATGAAGCACAAGCTGGAATCAAGTTGCCCGGGAGAAATATCAATAACCTCAGATATGCAGATGACACCACCCTTATGGCAGAAAGCAAAGAGGAACTAAAGAGCCTCTTGATGAAACTGAAAGAGGAGAGTGAAAAAGCTGGCTTAAAACTCAACATTCAGAAAACTAAGATCGTGGTTTCTGGTCCCATCACTTCTTGGCAAATAGAGGGGGAAACAGTGGCAGACTTTATTTTGGGGGGCTCCAAAATCACTGCAAGTGGTGACTGCAGCCATGAAATTAAAAGACGCTTGCTCCTTGGAAGAAAAGCTATGACCAACCTAGACAGCATATTAAAAAGCAGAGACCTTACTTTGCCGAGAAAGGTCCATCTACTCAGTGCTATGGTTTTTCCAGCAGTCATGTATGGATGTGAGAGTTGGGCCATAAAGAAAGCTTAGCATTGAAGAATTGATGCTTTTGAACTGTGGTGTTGGATAAGGCTCTTGAGAGTCCCTTGGGCTGCAAGGAGATCCAACCAGTCCATCCTAAAGGAAATCAGTCCTGAATATTCATTGGAAAGGCTGATGCTGAAGCTGAAGCTCCAATACTTTGACCACCTAAAGTGAAGAACTCTCTCATTGGAAAAGACCCTGATGCTGGGGAAGATTGAAGGTGGGAGGAGAAGGGGACGACGGAGGATGAGATGGTTGTATGGTATCATCGACTCAATGGACATGAATTTGAGCAAGCCCTCGGAGTTGATGATGAACAGTGAAGCCTGACGTGCTGCAGTCCTTGGGGTTGCAAAGAGTCTGACACAACTGAGTGACTGAGTTTGACTAAGGTTTTAGGAAGAAACTCTTTCTATTGTAACCTTCTTGTCAGGATTTTTCAGGAGTCATGGAAGAGGGAATCCAGGGAAAGTGTGGGTCAAAGTGGGTGAGGGATGCTGGGACTTAACTTGGAATAAAAGCCAGGATCTCAAGGTAAGTTAGCAAAAGATAAATTGTGCACAGACTGGGCTACGGAGGGAAACTGGCTCCAGGAGAACACTGCAGTCAAGAGAAATATAGCCCTAGCACAGGACTAAAAATCTGGATCTGGTTGTATAAACGCAATCGAGAAGAGATGAACCAGAGCCTAAAAGACTGAAAAGATAAGACCAGGTTTCCAGACAGAAGGCCAAATGGATGGGAGAATGGAAAGAAAAGGAGATGGAAAGGGAAAGAATGGACCTATATATATGTATAACTGAACCACTTTGCTATATCCTGGAAACTAACACAATTTTGTAAATCAGCTATTAGTTCAGTCACAGTCCTATCTGACTCGTTGGAACCCAATGGATTCCTGCACCCCAGGCTTCTCTATTACCAACTCCTGAAACTTGCTCAAACTCATGTATATAGAGTTGGTGATGCTGTCTCATTCTCTGTCATCCCCTTCTCCTCCTGCCTTAATCTTGCCCAGTATCAGGGTTTTTTCCAACAAGACAGTTCTTCATATTAGGTGGCCAATGTATTGGAGCTTCAGCTTCAGCATCAGTTCTTCCAATGAATATTCAGGACTGAGTTCCTTTAGGATTGACTGGTTTGATCTCCTTGCAGCTCAAAGGATTCTCAAGAGTCTTCTCCAACACCACAGTTCAAAGCATCAATTCTTCAGCCCTCAGCTTTCTTTATGGTCCAAATCTCACATCCATACATGGCTACTGGGAAAACCATAGCTTTGACTAAGCGGATATTTGTTGGCCAAGTAATATCTCTGCTTTTTAATATGCTGTCTAGGTTGGTCATAGCCTTTCTTCCCAAGAGCAAGCGTCTTTTAATTTCATGGCTGCAGTCACCATTTGCAGTGATTTTGAAGCCCAAGAAAAGAAACTCTGGCACTGTTTCCATTGTTTCCCCATCTATTTGCCAAGAAGTGATGGGACCAGATGCCATGATCTTAGTTTTCTGAATGTTTTGTTTTAAGCCAGCTTTTTCACTCTCCTCTTTCAGTTTCATCAAGAGGCTCTTTAGTTCCTCTTTGCTTTCTGCCATAAGAGTGGATTCATCTCTGTATCTGAAGTTATTGATATTTCTCCTGGCAATCTTGATTCCAGCTTGTGCTTCATCCAGACTTGCATCTCACATGATAGACTCTGCATATAAGTTAAATAAGCAGTGTGACAATATACATCTTTGATATACTCCTTTCCCAATTTGGAACCAGTCTGTTGTTCCAATCAAGTTCTAACTGTTGCTTCCTGATCTTCATATAGGTTTCTCAACAGGCAGGTCAGGTGATCTGGTATTCCCATCTCTTTCGGAATTTTCTACAGTTTGTTGTGATCCACACAGTCAAAGGCTTTTGGTGTAGTCAATAAAGTAGAACTAGATGTTTTTTCTGGAACTCTCTTGCTTTATTGATGATCCAACAGATGTTGGCAATTTGACCTCTGGTTCCTCTGCCTTTTCTAAATCCAGCTTGAACATCTAGAAGTTCACAGTTCACGTACTGTTGAAACCTAGCTTGGAGAATTTTGAGCACTACTTTGCTAGCATGTGAGATAAGTGCAATTGTTTGGCAGTTTGAACATTCTTTGGCATTGCCTTTTTTGGGATTGGAATGAAAACTGACCTATTCCAGTCTTATGGCCACTGCTGAGTTTTCCAAATTTTCTGGCATATTGAGTGCAGCACTTTCACAGCATCATCTTTTAGGACTTGAAATAGCTCAACTGGAATTCCATCACCTCCACTAGCTTTGTTAGTAGTGATGATTCCTAAGGCCCACATGATTTCACATTCCAGGATGTCTGGCTCTAAGTGAGTGATCACACCATCGTGGTTATCTCGGTCATTAAGACCTTTTTTGTATAGTTCTTCTATGTATTCTTGCCACATCTTAATATCGTCTGCTTCTGTTAGATCCATACCATTTCTGTCCTTTATTGTACCTATTTTTGCTTGAAATGTTCCCTTGGTATTGCTAATTTTCTTGAAGAGATCTCTAGTGTTTCCCATTCTATTGTTTTCCTCTATTTCTTTGCATTGATCACAGAAGAAGACTTTCTTATCTCTTCTTGCTATTCTTTGGAACTCTGCATTCATATGGGTATATCTTTCCTTTTCTCTTTTGCCTTTTGTTTCTCTTCTTTTCTCAGCTATTTTAAGACCTTATCAGGCAACCATTTTTCCTTTTTGCATTTATTTTTCTTGGAGATGTTCTGATCAGTGCCTCCAGTACAATCTCACAAAGCTTCATCCATAGTTCTTCAGGCACTCTGTCTTTTAGATCTAATCCCTTGAATCTATTTGTCATTTCCACTGTATAATTGTAAGGGATTTGATTTAGATCATACCTGAATAGTCTGGTGGTTTTCCCTACTTTCTTCAATTTAAGTCTGAATTTAGCAATAAGAAGTTCATGATCTGAGCCACAGTCAGCTCCCAGCCTTGTTTTTACTGTCTGTATAGAGCTTCTCCATCTTTGGGTGCAAAGAATATAACCAATCTGATTTCATTATTGACCATCTAGTGATGTCCATGTGTAGAGTCTTTTCTTGTGCTGTTGGAAGAGGGTGCCAGCTATGACCAATGCACTCTCTTGGCAAAACTCTGTTAGCCTTTGTCTTGCTTCATTTTGTATTCCAAGTCCAAATTTGCCTGTTACTCCAGGTATCTCTTAACTTCCTACTTTTGCATTCCAGTCCCTTGTAATGAAAGGGATATCTTTTTTGAGTGTTAGTTCTAAAAGGTCTTGTGCATCCTCATAGAACCCTTCAACTTCAGCTTCTTCAGCATTACTGATTGGGGCATAGACTTGGGTTACTGTGATATTGAACGGTTTGCCTTGGAAATACACAGAGATCATTGTGTCGTTTTTGAGACTGAATCCAAGTACTGCATTTCAGACTCTTTTGTTGACTATATTGGCTACTCCATTTCTTCTAAGAGATTCTTGCCCACAATAGTAGATTTAAAGCTCATAGTAGATTTAAAGCTCATCCGAGTGAAGTTTGCCCTTTCCAGTCCATTTTAGTTCACTGATTCCTAAAATGTTGATATCACTCTTGCCATCTCCTGTTTAACCACTTCCAATTTACCTTGATTCCTAGACCTAACATTCCAGGTTCCTATGCTATATTGTTCTTTACAGCACTGGACTTTACTTCCATTGCCAGTCATAACCACAACTGGGTGTTGTTTTCACTTTGGTTCCATGTCTTCATTCTTTCTGGAGTTATTGCTCCACTCTTCTCCAGTAGCATATTGGGCACCTATCAACCTGGGGAGTTCATCTTTCAGGGTCATATCTTTTTGCCTTTTCATACTGTTCATGGGGTTCTCAAAGCAAGAACACTGAAGTGGTTTGCCATTGCCTTCTCCAGTGACTTTCAAATCATCCAGCAAATCAATTATACCCCAACATAGAATAAAAATTTAAAAAAAAAAAAAAGCAAAGGGTGTTCCTCTATAGTGTGATGTGTGCTCTGCTAGGTCTTTCTGCTTTCTCAAAACTAGAGTTATACTCATTCTCGTATAAAGCAGAGTGAGTCTTAGAGAAGTCAATTGGCTAACTATAGTCCACTAGAGAGTGAACTCCAGGAGGGAAGAGACCAGACAAGGCAGCTGTGTCTGTGGCTGCCATATCCACAGTGCCTAGAACATGGTAGCTGTGCCTAGTGGGAGCACAGGAAGTTCTTGCTGGATGATTTGAAAGTCACCCCACTGGGAAGAGGTGAATAGCAGGAAGGTCGTATTTAAAACCATCAGCAGAAGGCGGTCTTCCTTGCATCAGCGGCTTTCTTAGCCAAAGGTACGTGTGTGCTCAGTAACTCCATTGTGCTGACTCTTTGTGATCCCATGGACTATAGCTTGCCAGGCTTCTCTGTCCATGGGATTTTCCAGGTAAGAATACTGGAGTGGTTGCCATTTCCTACTCCAGGGGCTCTGTCTGACTTAGGGATTGAACCCCTGTCTCTTATCTCTCCTGCATTGTTAGGCGAACTTTTTACCACTGTGCCATCCAGGAGCCCAAACAAAGTCATAAATCAGAGAGAACTTAACAGGAACAAAGATATGTAGGCACCCAGCTTATCTAAAATAGAGTTGTTATTTCATTTGTCTCCAAGCCTAAAAGGTCCAGTTCTTGATTTTTGTTACTTTGAAATAGATCAAACCATTTCACCATTCCTCTGTTAAAAGAAAAATAACCTTTTTTTTTTTGGCGAGTATATTGGTTTTTAGCCAACGTAATGAATGGCTGAAAGATTAGCATTATTTCAAACTACTGGTACTTTGCAAGTTGGCTTGTATCACTTCCAAACTGCATAAAATTATTTTGAAAGTACGTTATATGTATTCTATGACAGGTTTTTATAAGATCAAATAAGGTCCCCGTGGTATCAAGTGTCCAGTTGTTATTTGGCCACTGAAATTTCAATTATAAACTTGGCTCTTTATTTGTTTTTTCAATATTATTTAATTTTAAATATATTTATTGGAGAGCCCTTGTGTTTAGGGCCAAAAGCAGTAAGACGTGAGGGAGAAAGTGAAAGAATCCACCCAGGCTATTTCACTTGGAGCACTTCTCCAGGGGAGAGTCACTAACAAATCCAGATGGCATCCTTAAGACCAAGAAGCCTGGAACAAGCCAGACTATCTACTCAGGGTACAGGTGAAGTTACAGACACTAGAGTAGTTAAGTGCCACTAATGTTTGTTCCTATTAGCTGGGACAGAACAGACCATTTCCCACTAAATCCTTAGAGTATTTCTGGAAATTTCTAGTCTGTACCCCCATGTGCTGTTTAGCAATTCTGATCTAGCTAGTCATTGCTGTTCTTTCCTGAGTGTTGTCGCAGAAAAGCAAACTGCACGGGGGCGCCTAGCAGAATGAGGGGCCTTGACCTTCTCTTTTTCTTTAGGTTGCCTTGTAGAGTCAAGAGCCTGAAACAGGACTGCTTCTGTGTGTTCCCAAATCACTTACAACATTATTGGTGAAATAGTTCCTTTATTCTTTTGTTTAATGCAGTTTAGAGTAGTAGTTCAGAGTATATGTTTTAGAGTCAAACTTCCTAGGATCAAATCCTGGCTCCACCACTTACTAGTTGTGTGACTTCTGAAATTATTCATTTCTCTGTGCATTGGGGATAATATTAATTCCAGCTTCATAGTGTTGTAGTGAATGTTAAATGAAAATATATGTGACATTTAAATATGTCAGAAGAGCAAAGACAGAGTAAGCACTATATTTGTGTTAGCTATTGTAAACATGAATAGCAGTGATTACTCCTAAGTGGCAGTAGCTAGATTCATTGAATGCTTACATGTATGCATGCTCAGTTACTTCAGTCGTATCAGACTCTTTGTGATTCTACGGACCATAGCCTTCCAGGCTCCTCTATTCATGGGATTCTCTAGGCAAGAATACTGGAGTGGGTTGCCATGCCCTCCTCTAGGGGATCTTTCCAATCAGGGGACTGAACTTGCATCTGCCTGTTTCTGCTGCACGTCAGGCAGATTCTTTGCCCACTGAACCACCTGGGAAGCCCCACTGAATGCTTACCATGTGCCAATTAGTATATTGGGCATTTTATATGTAATTCCCTCAGTATCCCTGAAGGCAGGAATTATTGTCATTCCACTTTTACAGCTGAGGAAACTTGCCTTAGAAAGGTAAACAACTGAGCAAACACAGAGTTAGCACATGAACCCCACTCCTGGTTGGCAGGATGGCACCAGAACCTGCTGGGCTTGGTGGGAATGTCATCTCAGGGCAGCTGCACACACAGCTTCTCTTCCTTGAAGTCTTGATCCTGAGTAAGTGCACGGCATCTGAATCCTCCTTTAAGGCTGAGTTCTCTCCCAGGAGGCCTCTCAGACCATCACAAGAGCATCATAAATTTAGGGAACCTCAAGTCATTCAGTGGGATGAGATATAGGCTGAGAAAGAAAGATATGGAAGATGAGGCTGATTTTGGAAGATATGGATGATGAGGAATTGGGTCATAAATGTTTGCCTTTCTTAGAAATGTGTATTTAACTCACTTAATCCCACTTTCCAGCATTTCCCAAACTGGGCTCTGTGAACAGCTCCTGCCCATGCATAAAAATATGGGGAAAAAAAGAAAGGACAAAACAAATTCAATGATTAAAATGGCTATGAAATTCTAGGTTAAATCAGAATGTTTCTTTAACTGCAAGGCTTCTCAGAACAGTTAAGGTCCTGGTATGTATTCCAGAAGGAAGGAATAAAATGAAGTGATCCCCAGATATGTTATCCTGGAACCCTTCATGCCTAGCAGCCCACTCTCACCCCTTCCATTCCTGGCCCCAAAGCATTTCCCAGAACAAACATTTCCAGGGGCAGCTTTGCAGGACAGCTCTTTAAATGAAAGAAGATCAGTTAAGGGTTCTAATAGCAGTTCCACACCATCAGATATATGATAACCATTCTCCCAGAACCGTGGAAATGGTCAAGCTTAGAAACCAGAAGACTTTCAGAAGAAATCCCTGTGAAGAGAAACAAGGTCTAAATCAAGGCAGCAGGAATGAAGGTGTACAGAGAAGACAAATGTGCCTTTCTCAACCCTCCTTCAGCCCTACCAACACTAGCCGTCTCCTCACCAAACTTCTCTGTCTTCCAGCTTTACTGAACCCCCATACACTTTGGCCTCCTTGCCTTCTTAAAGTCTCCTTCTTGGAACAACTTCTTAATGACTCCCCAGAACACACGTGCTCCCACCAATGCTTGAAAAACTCACCAGAGACCTCTCTGAAGACTCTTACTTCAGGAAGCCTTCCCTGACCTTCCCAGATCTAGATGAGTAATGTTTCCTTAACACTCTTCTTCATCACAGCACTCATTCCAATGTTCCCAATGGTCCCACTCATTGCCTTTCTCCTGCTCTAGACTTTAAGATCCTGCCAAGCTGGAATCAGGTCTCAGCCTCGAGTTGCCATCACTAGACTGAGAGGCATACAGAAGAGGGGCAATGAGGGTTATTATCAGAATGAAGAACTTCACAGCAAACCTGAGAGGTAGATTTTATTTCTCTCACTTTATACATAAAAACAGAGTATCTGGTAGCTACAGAACCTAACTAAGCTCATACAGTTAATGTTCACACTTAATAGATCTAATTCCATTCCGAAGAGCATTAACTATAGCTTGAGGCTAAAGAGAAAGAGCGGTGACTTCTAGGGTGGTATTCAGTGTGTATCTGTAAGGCTCCCAAGGCTCAACGCTGTCTTCCCCCCATGATCGAATTATCCCATAAGTTTCTTGAGCTCTGAACACTCAGAGAACACTGAGGACCATTATGAGGTCAAAGAAATCATAGACAGTAAAATGGGAATGCTATTGAAAAAGATATCAAGGGACTTCAGAAGGGGCTTGCAATAATTTAAAATGTAAGTCAGTTTTCAGATTCAACCATAACAAAGTATTTGTTATAAATCTGCATGTTTGCTTTCCTCCAGGGATATTCCAGCTAAAATAACACTGGCACAGAGAATTGGGCTTCCAATAGTTGACAATGCAGGCATGTTGCCTCCCTGAGGGTGCTGGAGGCAGGAGGAGCCAGCTCTTAGCCTTAGAGAGTAAAGCAGACTCTCTATGGCAGGAAAACAAAATGCCAAGAAGATATTCTAATGGGGATGCATGTTTCTCCATAAAAGACAAGGTTAAGTGTCAACATCTAGGCAGAGACTGGGAGCAAGGAGGGTCCTAAGCTTTCACAGGGAACGTTAGAAGAGTGCCCCCAGCTCGCTACCTTTGTGAAACCACACATGCATTTTGCAAGACTGTGACCTACGAGACAGTTGGGATACTTAAAGGACCTAAAGGTATAAGTTAGAGCATACATCACTGGCAGAACCTAAAAGTTTCAAATGTCATTTTGTTTAGTCGTCACAGCATCCTTATGAGAGGTGCAGTTATTATATCCATTTTACAAAGCAAGGAGCTGAGCCTCAGAGAGGTTACCCAGACTTGTAAACAGTGAAGCAGGAATTTGGTCCCATCTGTGCCTATCCATAGAGCCCTCAAACGAATCAATAACCAACACTGCATGCAATACTACAGCTATTACCGATCTGCTCTCTGTCTGTTTCTCTCTCCCTTTCCCTCCTTCCCCAAGGAGTATATATATATATATTTTTTGGTCAGTTGTGCCAAGAAAAACTTCTCACTTTCCAGAACTGGAAAAGGAAAAGTGAGTGAAGGTTGAATCTAAGTGAGTGAAGGTTGTTAAATGCAAGACTATTAAATACAAGCTTTTTTAAAAAATGAGGTTTTGATGTTATGCTAATATATTGTTTCTCATAATGGCTTGATGATGGCACTAATTCAGCTTGCCATCCTGTTGACTATTAAGTTTCTCAATCAACCAAAGGGCCTCCATTTCTAAAGCCTGCCAATTTAGTGAAGCAAAACATAATATTTAAAGTCAGTATTAGTTGAAAGGAGGGGTTAGTTGGAACACTCCTGAGTGTTCTGGAAGACAGGAAGTCAGAAGCCCTGGCTTTGAGTGCTAGTTTCTCTCTTAGAGAACACAAATATAAAATTGGGAACAAAGAAGATTTTATATATAAGTATGTATATATGTATGTATTTTGTAAACTAAAAAGTAAAGGGGGCTAATGAAGTGATCATGATATAGCTGCATATTTCCCCCTGAGTTGTAGCCACTGATAAAATAAATTTTAATCTATAAGTCATTTGAATGCCTAGAGTGAAGGGTAGTCTTTTCATAAGAACATGAAGGTGCTTGTTTTGCCAGCTGATGGAGTTTCTTCACATTTTTGAAGGTCAGGCAATCTGTACCCAATCCCCAATCTTTAGTCATCCTTTTGTTCCATCAGCATTCTTAAATGGCCTCACAGAATGCAGAACTGTATTATTACAAGGTTAATGATAGTGCTGGGGTAAGCCCGATTGAGAGGATGTAAGTGGACCATTAACCAATAATCTAAATTTGCATTAGTTTCAGTTCAGTTCAGTTCAGTCGCTCAGTCGTGTCCAACTCTCTGCGACCCCATGAATCGCAGCACGCCAGGCCTCCCTGTCCATCACCAACTCCCGGAGTTAACTCAGACTCACATCCATCAAGTCCATGATACCATCCAGCCATCTCATCCTCAGTCGTCCCCTTCTTCTCCTGCCCTCAATCCCTCCCAGCATCAGAGTCTTTTCCAAAGAGTCAACTCTTCACATGAGGTGGCCAAAGTACTGGAGTTTCAGCTTAGCATCATTCCATCCAAAGAACACCCAGGGCTGATCTCCTTCAGAATGGACTGATTGGATCTCCTTGCAGTCCAAGGGACTCTCAAGAGTCTTCTCCAACACCACAGTTCAAAAGCATCAATTCTTCGGTGCTCAGCCTTCTTCACAGTCCAACTCTCACATCCATACATGACCACAGGAAAAACCATAGCCTTGACTAGACAGATCTTAGTCGGTAATGTCTATGCTTTTGAATATGCTATCTAGGTTGGTCATCACTTTTCTTCCAAGGAGTAAGCATCTTTTAATTTCATGGCTGCAGTCACCATCTGCAGTGATTTTGGAGCCCCCCAAAATAAAGTCTGACACTGTTTGCACTGATTCTCCATCTGTTTCCCATGGAGTGATGGGACCAGATGCCATGATCTTCGTTTTCTGAATGTTGAGCTTTAAGCCAACTTTTTCACTCTCCGCTTTCACTTTCATCAAGAGGCTTTTTAGTTCCTTTTCACTTTCTGCCACAAGGGTGTTGTCATCTGCATATCTGAGGTTATTGATATTTCCCCCAGCAATCTTGATTCCAGCTTGTGTTTCTTCTAGTCCAGCGTTTCTCATGATGTACTCTGCATAGAAGTTAAATAAGCAGGGTGACAATATACAGCCTTTATATACTCCTTTTCCTATTTGGAACCAGTCTCTTGTTCCATTTCCAGTTCTAACTGTTGCTTCCTGGCCTGCATACAAATTTCCCAAGAGGCAGGCTAGGTGGTCTCGTAGTCCCATCTCTTTCACAATTTTCCACAGTTTATTGTGATCCACACAGTCAAAGGCTTTGGCATAGTCAATAAAGCAGAAATAGATGTTTTCCTGGAACTCTCTTGCTTTTTCCATGATTCAGCAGATGTTGGCAATTTGATCTCTGGTTCCTCTGCCTCTTCTAAAACCAGCTTGAACATCTAGAAGTTCATGGTTCACATATTGCTGAAGCCTGGCTTGGAGAATTTTGAGCATTACTTTACTAGCGTTTGAGATGAGTGCAATTGTGCAATAGTTTGAGCATTCTTTGGCATTGCCTTTCTTAGGGATTGGAATGAAAACTGACCTTTTCCAGTCCTGTGGCCACTGCTGAGTTTTCCAAATTTGATGGCATATTGAGTGCAGCCCTTTCACAGCATCATCTTTCAGGATTTGAAATAGCTCGACTGGAATTCCATCACCTCCACTAGCTTTGTCCATAGTGATGCTTTCTAAGGCCCACTTGACTTCACATTCCAAGATGTCTGGTTCAAGATGAGTGATCACAACATCGTGATTATCTGGGTCATGAAGATCCTTTTTGTACAGTTCTTCTGTGTATTCTTGACACCTCTTCTTAATATCTTCTGCTTCTCTTAGGTCCATACCATTTCTGTCCTTTATCGAGCCCATCTTTGCATGAAATGTTCCCTTGGTATCTCTAATTTTCTTGAAGAGATATCTAGTCTTTGCCATTCTGTTGTTTTCCTCTATTCCTTTGCATTGATCGCTGAAGAAGGCTTTCTTATCTCTTCTTGCTATTCTTTGGAAGTCTGCATTCAGATGCTTATATCTTTCCTTTTCTCCTTTGCTTTTCACTTCTCTTCTTTTCACAGCTATTTGTAAGTCCTCCCCAGACAGCCATTTTGCTTTTTTGCATTTCTTTTCCATGGGGATGGTCTTGATCCCTGTCTCTTATACAATGTCACAAACCTCATTCCAAAGTTCATCAGGCACTCTATCTATCAGATCTGGGCCCCTAAATCTATTTCTCACTTCTACTGTATAATCATAAGGGGTTTGATTTAGGTCATACCTGAATGGTCTAGCAGTTTTCCCTACTTTCTTCAATTTAAGTCTGAATTTGGTAATAAGGAGTTCATGATCTGAGCCACAGTCAACTCCTGGTCTTGTTTTTGTTGACTGTATAGAGCTTCTCCATCTTTTGCTGCAGAGAATATAATCAATCTGATTTCGGTGTTGACCATCTGGTCATGTCCATGTGTAGAGTCTTCTTTTGTGTTGTTGGAAGAGGGTGTTTGCTATGACCAGTGCCTTATCTTGGCAAAACTCTATTAGTCTTTGCCATACTTCATTCCATATTCCAAGGCCAAATTTGCCTGTTACTCCAGGTGTTTCTTGACTTCCTACTTTTGCATTCCATTCCCCTATAATGAAAAGGACATCTTTTTGGGGTGTTCTAAAAGGTCTTGTAGGTCTTCATAGAACCGTTCAACTTCAGCTTCTTCAGTGTTACTGGTTGGGGCATAGACTTAGATTACTGTGATACTGAATGGTTTGCCTTGGAAACGAACAGAGATCATTCTGTCATTTTTGAGACTGCATCCAAGTACTGCATTTTGGACTCTTCTGTTGACCATGATGGCTACTCCATTTCTTCTGAGGGATTCCTGACCACAGTAGTAGATATAATGGTCATCTGAGTTAAATTCACCCATTCCAGTCCATTTTAGTTCGCTGATTCCTAGAATCTCAATGTTCACCCTTGCCATCTCCTGTTTGACCACTTCCAATTTGCCTTGATTCATAGATCTTACATTCCAGGTTCCTATGCAATATTGCTCTTTACAGCATCGGACCTTGCTTCTATCACCACTCACATCCTCAGCTGGGTATTGTTTTTGCTTGGCTCCATCCCTTCCTTCTTTCTGGATTTATTTCTCCACTGACCTCCAGTAGCATACTGGGCACCTACTGACCTGGGGAGTACCTCTTTCAGTATCCTATCATTTTGCCTTTTCATACTGTTCATGGGGTTCTCAAGGCAAGAATACTGAAATGGTTTGCCATTCCTTTCTCCAGTGGACCACATTCTGTCAGACCTCTCCACCATGACCCGCCCGTCTTGGGTTGCCCTGCGGGCATGGCTTAGTTTCATTGAGTTAGACAAGGCTGTGGTCCTAGTGTGATTAGATTGACTAGATTTCTGTAAGTATGGTTTCAGTGTGTCTGCCCTCTGATGCCCTCTTGCAACACCTACCATTTTACTTGGGTTTCTCTTACCTTGGGCGTGGGGTATCTGTTCACGGCTGCTCCAGCAAAGCACAGCCGCTGCTCCTTACCTTGGATGAGGGGTATCTCTTCCCACCGCCCTTCCTGACCTTCAGAGTGGGATGGCTCCTCTAGGCCCTCCTGCGCCCGGGCAGCCACCACTCCTTGGACCTGGGGTTGCTCCTCCTGGCTGCCGCCCCTGGCCTTGGGCGTGGGGTTGCTCCTTCTGGCCACCGCCCCTGGCCTCGGGTGCTGCACCTGGGCTCGGACATGGGGTAGCTCCTCCCAGCTGCCATCTCTGGCCTCAGGCGTGGGGTATCTCCTCCCGGCCATCGCCCCTGACCTCAGACGGGTTTCATTATTCTCCTGGGCAGGTTTGTGCCAGATAGCCCCCTATCTGGATGTGCTGTGTGGAAGTGGCATGAAAGGAGGGGGGAAGTGAGGTGGGATTAGAGGGTAGAAGGCAAAAGTCTTGCTCAGAAAGAGATGTCTGTAGACTGGAGGGGACAATATATGGCAAAAATAAGTGGTTCCAGTAGCCCTGCATTAATGCAAAACCCAATGAAGTCTCTTTCTGCAATTGGTATATTAACCCCTGCCTGGACTCCTCCTTTACAATCATGTCTCTTCCATACATCCCACTTGGACCACCAGATCCGATCATTTTACTTTATCAGCCGCAGTCCCCACAGAAAATGAGGAGCTTGTTAAAATTAGATCATTCAAGGTAGGCTTAATAAGCAGACTATTTAAGATGGTGTGGACAGGACAGCACAGCCTCCCAGGGCTAATGTCAGTGAGGTGCACAATCCTTAAGCCTGGATTAAGGGAGCAGGAAGGAAAGAGAACTAGAGAACTGGCTTCCAAAGAGGATCAGGGATGTTGGTAGAGGGATAAAGCCTGTTTGGGGTGACCCTGCAGGAACAGAGCCTGGAAGGACCATATCTTCCCTTTCTTCTCTCCCTCCCTCTCCTCTCCTGTTGAGGCATCTATTGGCCAAACCAAAGAGAAACCAGAGCATAAGGAGACTATTCGTGTAACGGACAGAGTGGAAAGCCGATCAGGAAGGACAGGCAAAAGATTTCAGCACAGACCCTTTATTTAAAGCACATCTATGTGCTGGAATCACAAAGAGATGAAGTTCTTTCCACCCTGGAGGAAGCTTCAATTAACAAAGACTTTGAAGACAGGAGAGCTATGAGGAGTTTCCAACCCTGAGAATGTTATTTATTTCCATTTGTCTGTTCTTTCATCAGCCCTTCCCTGAAGGCCTCCTCTTTGACAAGCAGATGCAGGCCCTGAGGACCGTGCATTGCAGGGTGTATAATGAGACACAACCCTTACTGTCTGTGAACTCATTATCTGTGTGCAGAGAAAGACGCGTAAGTAGTGAACTACAATACACAAAGCTCCAAGGTCTTCCTTTCAACAGCAGCTTCTTTCCAAGTACCCAAATGCCCAGCTCATAAAGCACAATTAGGTCTGTCCATCTTTGCACATGTTGGATGGTAAGTGGTTTGGACAGCAGCCTATGGTCATTAGGCTTAGAAACTTTCCTTGTCAGTTAATTTGATTAATATCAGAGAAAACTCAATTAGACTTGTCAACTTTTTGCATATGGCATTTAATATCTATTAAAATGATGTCACCTCCATCAGCCAGGAGCCGTATCTTCAGTTTCTACAGACTGTCAACTTAAGAATGATGAAGACCCAAACAAGGGTGATGAAAATTGTATCCCTATCATTCTCTCCACAATTTAACATAATGATGAGAAACACAGCTACTCATTTGCCCCTTACTCTCATTTTCCTAGAGAACCCTGCTTGAAAGAAGAATCTATAAAGCTGAAGGTTAATTGTCCAAATAGTACTAAAGAGTGAGGCAGCATAAGAGAAGCTTCATATGGGCAGGGAGAATAATTGGGTGAGTGGGATTGTTTGGGGGTTATTTATAGACCTGGTTGTCACTTCCAAACAACCATCCCATTGCTAGGTTAAAATGAGGCTATGAACTCCCCAAAGAATATTATTGTAATCCTTAGTAAAACAGAAAAGAATGTAAAACTGTATATACTAGTGAAATTTCTTTATATTAGAAGCTTTAAAGCTCTAGATGAAATTACCATAAAATATTTTGCTCACATAGAAGTGAAACTGTATTACTCTACCCTTTCAAAGCAGGAAAAAATGCTTAAGGATCTCTATATTTAATGTCTGTGTTTATCTTGTCTGCTTTTCTACAATAATTTGTTTCCTGTGCCTACTCCACAATTTACATTCTATCTGCTGGAAAGCTCAAATAATTAGCTCTCAGAAAGGAGTATATTTGAAGATGTGTTTGGAATATCTCCTTCAAAACACATACATTCACATCCCGATACAGTAGATGACAGTGGGGCCTGGGAGTCTCCATTTTGTAATGCACACAGCTTCTTTTAATGGGCATCCATAAACAAAACAGAATGCACTAGAATGTCTGTCCCCAAATAGTCCACACTAGTTCACATTTCTGGGCATCTGCTCAAATTCTTTCATGAATGTTTCTCATGCTTGTTTGCCTGGCAAATGTCTAACGCTTTACTGAAGTCTGGCAATGTCTTTGAAGCTTTTGCCATCACACAAAGATAATTGCCCCACCCTCTTTATAGTTAATATACTTTTAAATGTAAACATTACTGCCTTGCGATTGGAATGGTATCCAAAAGAAACTGTAATTCTAAATGTACAGCCACCCCAATGTTCATAGCAGCATTACTGACAAAAGTTAAGACGTGGCTGCTATGAACTGAATAAGTAGCAGTCTTTTCCAATGAGTCAACTCTTCACATGAGGTGGCCAAAGTACTGGAGTTTCAGCTTTAGCATCATTCCTTCCAAAGAAATCCCAGGGTTGATCTCCTTCAGAATGGACTGATTGGTTCTCCTTGCAGTCCAAGGGACTCTCAAGAGTCTTCTCCAACACCACAGAGTCATTAAATTAGACTCAAGGTAACCACTGCGTGGCTTGCATATATTTTCCTTCATCTCCTTCTTTCTTGATAGCTCAGACCTTGCAGCCACCCAAGCCCTTTTCCCCCTAGCTTTTACGTTTCCTAGTACCCTACCTAAAACGTCTTCTCTTTTCCTCTCCTTTCTCCTTTCTTGCTGCTACTGGTTCCTTCTCTCTTCTCTTACTTTCTTCCAAATGTTTTAGGACACCAAGCGTCAGTCCTACCCTCACTGTGCTTTCCCAGTATTCAGCCCAGTACTTCTCTGGTCCTAATTCTGTATCTTGATCTGTGACTTTGTACAACCTCATAATTAGCCCTCAGTCAGATTCCTAACTATGGATAGTCCTCTGAAAAAAATTTGCATTTTTGAGTTTCAAAATGTCAAAATACAGTGATAAAATTTGTGATGTATTTTAACTGTTTACATTTTATGAATGAACCCATTTAAGATAAAATGGAAATGTATTCCAAGAATAATTACAGAACATATAAAAATCCTCACTCGTGGTACACCACAGGCTGTGGATTTTGACAGTGGAACATACACTGAATGGTATTTTCCTTTAATGCCTCCAGTATATCTATTTATCTGGATGTCTAACCTCATTTAGAGAGAGTATCTAAAAGACTTTATTTGGAGAGTGTTTGTAAAAAAAAAAAAGAGAGAGAGAGAGAGAGAGAAAGAGAAAGAAAGCAAACACAGCCTGTCCCCAATTTCCCTTCTGACCCTAACTCTCATTGCTGCTAATAAAAATCAGAAAGAAAATACACATGGAAATATCTTGTGGCAAATCTGGATTCAAATCATTGCTCTTCCACTTCTTAGTTTTGTGATCTTAGACAAGTGCCAAACTTTCACTTCCAAAGAGGGCTCTCTTACCTTTGAAAAGAGAGAGTTTTATGTTTTCCCTTTCCTGAAGGATTACTGTTTCTCAAGAAGACGGTATGGATGGAATACTTACAGGAATGCCTGACTAGAATGAGTAAGTAAATACCAGAAGGTCATACAGGAGGGCTCTGGAGTCAGATGACTCATTTCCAGTGGCAGACAAGTTACTCCCTGGCTGAATGACTTCAGGCAAGTGGCAGCCTCTCTGAGATTCACTTTTCTCATCTATAAAAGAACCATTAGCCAGACTCATCAAGAAACAAAGGGAGAAAAATCAAATCAACAAAATTGGAAATGAAAATGGAGAGATCACAACAGATAACACAGAAATGCAAAGGATCATAAGAGACTACTATCAGCAATTATATGCCAATAAAATGGACAACGTGGAAGAAATGGACAAATTCTTAGAAAAGTACAACTTTCCAAAACTGAACAAGCAAGAAATAGAAAATCTTAACAGACCCATCACAAGCACAGAAATTGAAACTGTAATCAGAAATCTTCCAGCAAACAAAAGCCCAAGTCCAGATGACTTCACAGCTCAATTCTACCAAAAATTTAGAGAAGAGCTAACACCTATCCTACTCAAACTCTTTCATAAAATTGAAGAGGAAGGTAAACTTCCAAACTCATTCTATGAGGCCACCATCACCCTAATACCAAAACCTGACAAAGATGCCACAAGAAAAGAAACCTATGTGCCAATATCACTGATGAACATAGATGCAAAAATCCTTAACAAAATGCTAGCAATCAGAATCCAACAACACATTAAAAAGATTATACACCATTACCAAGTGAGCTTTATCCCAGGGATGCAAGGATTCTTCAATATCCACAAATCAATCAATGTAATACACCACATTAACAAATTGAAAAATAAAAGCCATATGATTATCTCAATAGATGCAGAGAAAGCCCTTGACAAAATTCAACATCTATTTATGATAAAAACGCTCCAAAAAGCAAGAATAGAAGGAACATACCTCAACATAATAAAAGCTGTATATGACAAACCCACAGCAAACATTATCCTCAATGGTGAAAAATTGAAAGCATTTCCCCTAAAGTCAGGAACAAAACAAGGGTGCCCACTTTCACCATTACTATTCAACATAGTTTTGGAAGTTTTGGCCACAGCAATCAGAGCAGAAAAAGAAAGAAAAAGAATCCAAACTGGAAAAGAAGAAGTAAAACTCTCACTGTTTGCAGATGACATGATCCTCTACATAGAAAACCCTAAAGACTCCACCAGAAAATTACTAGAGCTAATCAATGAATATAGTAAAGTTGCAGGATATAAAATCAACACACAGAAATCCCTTGCATTTATATACACTAATAATGAGAAAATAGGAAGAGAAATTAAGTAAACAATTCCATTCACCATTGCAACGAAAAGAATAAAATACTTAGGAATATATCTACCTAAAGAATGCTCAAACTACCGCACAATTGCACTTATCTCACATGCTAGTAAAGTAATGCTCAAAATTCTCCAAGCCAGGCTTCAGCAATACATGAACTGTGAACTTCCTGATGTTCAAGCTGGTTTTAGAAGAGGCAGAGGAACCAGAGATCAAATTGCCAACATCCGCTGGATCATGGAAAAAGCAAGAGAGTTCCAGAAAAACATCTATTTCTGCTTTATTGACTATGCCAAAGCCTTTGACTGTGTGGATCACAATAAACTGTGGAAAATTCTGAAAGAGATGGGAATACAAGACCACTTAACCTCCCTCTTGAGAAATCTGTATGCAGGTCAGGAAGCAACAGTTAGAACTCGACATGGAACGACAGACTGGTTCCAAATAGGGAAAGGAGTACGTCAAGGCTGTATATTGTCACCCTGCTTATTTAACTTCTATGCAGAGTACATCATGAGAAATATTGGACTGGAAGAAACACAAGCTGGAATCAAGATTGCTGGGAGAAATATCAATAACCTCAGATATGTAGATGACACCACCCTTATGGCAGAAAGTGAAGAGGAACTAAAAAGCCTCTTGATGAAAGTGAAAGCAGAGAGTGAAAAAGTTGGCTTAAAGCTCAACATTCAGAAAACGAAGATCATGGCATCTGGTCCCATCACTCCATGGGACATAGATGGAGAAACAGTGAAAACAGTGTCAGACTTTATTTTTTGGGGCTCCAAAATCACTGCAGATGGTGACTGCAGCCATGAAATTAAAAGACACTTACTCCTTGGAAGAAAAGTGATGACCAACCTAGATAGTATATTCAAAAGCAGAGACATTACTTTGCCAACTAAGGTCCGTCTAGTCAAGGCTATGGTTTTTCCTGTGGTCATGTATGGATGTGAGAGTTGGACTGTGAAGAAGGCTGAGCCCTGAAGAATTGATGCTTTTGAACTGTGGTGTTGGAGAAGACTCTTGAGGGTCCCTTGGACTGCAAGAAGATCCAACCAGTCCATTCTGAAGGAGATCAGCCCTGGGATTTCTTTGGAAGGAATGATACTAAAGCTGAAGCTCCAGTACTTTGGCCACCTCATGCAAAGAGTTGACTCATTGGAAAAGACTCTGATGCTGGGAGGGATTGGGGGCAGGAGGAGAAGGGGATGACAGAGGATGAGATGGCTGGATGGCATCACTGACTCAATGGACGCGACTCTGAGTGAACTCCGGGAGTTGGTGATGGACAGGGAGGCCTGGCGTGATGTGATTCATGGGGTTGCAAAGAGTCGGACACGACTGAGCAACTGAACTGAACTGAACTGAAAGAAACTAAAGACCTATATAGAGAAAACTATAGAACAATGGTGAAAGAAATCAAAGAGGACACTAATAGATGGAGAAATATACCATGTTCATGGATCGGAAGAATCAATATAGTGAAAATGAGTATACTACGCAGAGTAATCTATAGATGCAGTGCAATCCCTATCAAGCTACCAACAGTATTTTTCACAGAGCTAGAAGAAATAATTTCACAGTTTGTATGGAAATACAAAAAACCTCGAATAGCCAAAGCAATCTTGAGAAAGAAGAATGGAACTGGAGGAATCAACCTGCCTGACTTCAGGCTCTACTACAAAGCCACAGTCATCAAGACAGTATGGTACTGGCATAAAGACAGAAATATAGATCAATGAAACAAAATAGAAAGCCCAGAGATAAATCCACACACCTATGAACACCTTATCTTTGACAATAGAGGCAAGAATATACAGTGGAGAAAAGACAATCTCTTTAACAAGTGGTGCTGGGAAAACTGGTCAACCACTTGTAAAAGAATGAAACTAGAACATTTTCTAACACCATACACAAAAATAAACTCAAAATGGATTAAAGATCTAAATGTAAGACCAGAAACTATCAAACTCCTAGAGGAGAACATAGGCAAAACACTCTCTGACATAAATCACAGCAGGATCCTCTATGACCCACCTCCCAGAATACTGGAAATAAAAACAAAAATAAACAAATGGGACCTAATTAAAATTAAAAGCTTCTGCACAACAAAGGAAACTATAAGCAAGGTGAAAAGACAGCCTTCAGAATGGGAGAAAATAATAGCAAATGAAGCAACTGACAAACAACTAATCCCAAAAATATACAAGCAACTCCTGCAGCTCAATTCCAGAAAAATAAATGACCCAATCAAAAAATGGGCCAAAGAACTAAATAGACATTTCTCCAAAGAAGACATACAGATGGCTAACAAACACATGAAAAGATGCTCAACATCACTCATTATCAGAGAAATGCAAATCAAACCACAGTGAGGTACCATTTCACGCCAGTCAGAATGGCTGCGATCCAAAAGTCTACAAGCAATAAATGCTGGAGAGGGTGTGGAGAAAAGGGAACCCTCTTACACTGTTGATGGGAATGCAAACTAGTATAGCTACTATGGAGAACAGTGTGGAGATTCCTTAAAAAACTGAAAATAGAACTGCCATATGACCCAGCAATCCCACTGCTGGGCATACACACCAAGGAAACCAGAATTGAAAGAGACACATGTACCCCAATGTTCATCGCAGCACTGTTTATAATAGCCAGGACATGGAAGCAACCTAGATGTCCATCAGCAGATGAATGGATAAGAAAGCTGTGATACATACACACAATGGAGTATTACTCAGCCATTTAAAAGAATACATTTGAATCAGTTCTAATGAGGTGGATCAAACTGGAGCCTATTATACAGAGTGAAGTAAGCCAGAAAGAAAAACACCAATACAGTATACTAATGCATATATATGGAATTTAGAAAGATGGTAACAATAACTCTGTATGCGAGACAGCAAAAGAGACACAGATGTATAGAACAGTCTTTTGGACTCTGTGGGAGAGGGAGAGGGTGGGATGATTTGGGAGAATGGCATTGAAACATGTATAATATCACATATGAAACGAATTGCCTTTCCAGGTTCGATGCAGGATACAGGATGCTTGGGGCTGGTGCACTGAGATGACCCAGAGGGATGGTATGAGGAGGGAAGAGGGAGGGGGGTTCAGGATGGGGAACACGTGTATACCTGTGGTGGATTCATGTTGATGTATGGCAAAACCAATTCAATATTGTAAAGTAATTAACCTCCAATTAAAATAATTAAATTTATATTAAAAAATAATAAAATACCTGATGTTCCATAAAAAAATAACCCTTCAGTTCAGTTCAGTTCAGTCGCTCAGTCGTGTCCGACTCTTTGTGACCCCCTGAATCGCAGCACACCAGGCCTCCCTGTCCATCACCAACTCCCGGAATTCACTCAGACTCGCATCCATCGAGTCAGTGATGCCATCCAGCCATCTCATCCTCTGTCGTTCCCTTCTCCTCCTGCCCCCAATCCCTCCCAGCATCCTTAGAAGGAATGAAAGAATTGCCAATGAAAACTAATTACTCGTCCATTTACCAAAAAGTGGAAGTTTATTGGAGCCAAATTTGAGGATTATAACCTGGGAACAACTCAGAAAGCTTACAGAATTGCTCTGCTCTTTAAAAGTCAAGACAGTTATGCACATATATATGGAATCTAGGAAGTTGGTACTGAAGAACCCATTGGCAGAGCAACAGTGGAGATGCAGACATAGAGAACAGACTTGTAGACACAGTGGGGGAAGGGAGGGGTATGAATTAAGAGGGTAGCATTGAAGCATATATATTACCATATGTGAAATAGACAGCCAGTAAGAATTTGCTGTATGATGCCAGGAGCTCAAACTGGTGCTCTGTGACAAGCTACAGGGGTGGGATAGGGTGGGAGGTGGGAAAGAGGTTTATGAGGGAGGGGACATACATATACCTATGGCTGATTCATGTTGATACATGACAGAAACCAACACAGTATTGTAAAGCAATGATTCGCCTACTAAAAACATTAAAAAATGGGGGGGAAAAGCATGCAGCAACCAGAATAAAAAAGTAAAATTAAAAAAAAAAAAGAGGCACAGTTACATAAGCATTTTGAGACAGAGGGCTATACAATAAATGACGTATTATTGACAGTTTACATAATCCAGATCTAAGCACCTTGTGACACTTTAAGAAATCGAGGAGCCATGTTATCTTCAAGGAACTGACTTGTTGATGCTAGGAGATTGCTGCTGTTTATGGTTGAGCATGTATTTCTGCTAATGGGGAAGGTTTGGTTGATGGTTAGTATAGAAACACAATGTACCATAGAGGGGAGAGAAGACACCATAGTTAAGAGAAGAATCTTTTTATGTTTAAATATTTCTTATTTTTCCACAAAAAGTGAATTTTATTTCACAGAATGATAAAGAGAAACGGGGGAAGGGATTTGGCCGTAACAACCGATTCGTAAATTAGCCAGATAAGACTCCATTATCCATAGATGAGCTGCACTGTTCAGGAAGGACAATAACGACTTCAGCTTTGTTTATTTAGTTCACTGATATAGCCCAGGCATTTGAAATAGTGCTTACCATATAGTAGTTGTTCAATAAATACTTGCTGAATTCCTCATGCTAAGTAACCTCCCATCTGGTATATAGTAGGTCTTCATTTGCTGAAACAATGTTAGCAATAATAAAAATAACTGTCCTTTATTGACCCTTTATGTGTCCCACAGACTCTTAAGCTCTTCAGGTATATACTGTCATTTAGTCTTCACTTTCGGAGAAGGCAATGGCACCCCACTCCAGTACTCTTGCCTGGAAAATCCCATGGGCAGAGTAGCCTGGTGGGCTGCAGTCCATGGGGTCGCGAAGAGTCAGTCACGACTGAGCAACTTCACTTTCACTTTTCACTTTCATGCACTGGAGAAGGAAATGGCAACCCACTCCAGTGTTCTTGCCTGGAGAATCCCAGGGATGGGGGAGCCTCCTGGGCTTCCGTCTATGGGGTCGCACAGAGTCAGACATGACTGAAGTGACTTAGCAGCAGCAGCAGCAGCAATCTTCACTTTTACACTGTGAGACAAGCACTTTTATTACTACTACTTTTCAGATAAAGGAAATGAGGTACAAATAAATTAAGGTCACTTGTGTGTTCACACCAGTTAAAAAGTGGTTAGCCCAGAATTTGACCCCAGCCACTATGGTCTGGGCAACTGTGCCTGAGGAATCCTGTTGATCCTCTTTGTTTCTAGGTTTAATAATGTCTGAAAAAACTGTTATGATTTTGGAATAAGAACAAGGCACAGCTTGCATGCTAAGTTGCTTCAGTTGCATCCAACTCTTTGAGACCCTATTTCCATGGGATTCTCCAGGCAAGAATCCTGGAGTGGGTTGCCACACCTTCATCCAGGGGATTTTCCCAACCCAGAGATTGATCCTGCCTCTCTTTGTCTCCGGCATTGACAGGAGGGTTCTTTACCACTAGGTCTGCCTGGGAAGCCCAAGGCTCAGTTTGCTCCTCTACTATTAGAAATCACAGTGCTTGTCCTCCTTGCCAAAAAGAATAAATTTAAACATCATCAGTTCAGTTCAGTTCAGTTCAATCGCTCAGTGAATTGCAGCACTCCAGGCCTCCGTGTCCATCACCATCTCTCGGAGTTCACTCAGAGTCGCGTCCATTGAGTCAGTGATGCCATCCAGCCATCTCATCATCCTCTGTCGTCCCCTTCTCCTCCTACCCCCAATCCCTCCCAGCATCTGAGTCTTTTCCAATGAGTCAACTCTTCGCATGAGGTGGCCAAAGTACTGCAGTTTCAGCTTTAGCATCAGGCCTTCCAAAGAAATCCCAGGGCTGATCTCCTTCAGAATGGACTGGTTGGATCTCCTTGCAGTCCAAGGGACTCTCAAGAGTCTTCTCCAACACCACAGTTCAAAAGCATCAATTCTTCAGCCCTCAGCCTTCTTCACAGTCCAACTCTCACATCCATACATGACTACTGGAAAAACCATAGCCTTGACTAGACGGACCTTAGTCGGCAAAGTAATGTCTTTGCTTGATTCACCATGAAGTATTAGTACATTTTAAGTTCCCTATACTGTAATATAACTCAAAGAATATTGACTTTAGATTTCACAGACCTATATTCAAATTTTGACCCCTTTTTACCAGTTTTATGGCCTTGGGCAAGTCATTCTGCTCTGCCTTTCTCTTCTATAAAACAAGGATTATGATATTATACAGACTTTAGGGTTATGATAATCACAAATGAGTTACAGCATATAATATGACAAAAAAAATAAGACACCATTGCCTAGCACATGTATCGATAAGGACTAAAAGTTGTTTCTTTTTATTTATGTAGCGTGGTCTATCTTATCCATACCAGTAATTAATTATTCAATGAATGCTGCATTTGGAGAAAAAAAAATGTAGCAAGACAGTGACAAACATTTCCCGAGTGCCTACTATGGGCATATCTCATATAGAGAAATTCAGTGAACAGAGCTCCTCACCCCCACACTTATCTCTCCCTCAAATTATTTCTGGAAATCCCTCTCCACTTCCTCCTTAGTACAAGGTGTCCCCCTGACCTCAGCCAAGCAGTCCTCTGACTGCTTTCTGCCTCATTGTCTGTAAAAGTAGCATGTGTTTCCAGTCTTGAGCATTAATGAATATTTATGGTATAATTCACGCAGCTGTGAAGCACACAATGGCTCCTTTCTGCATCGTTCAAAGATCTGAAATTTTGTGTACAGAGGGGCAGCATTAGTGCCTAGTCTCCCTGGTTGCCATTAACAAAATGTGTGCTGTAAAGTTTAGTGGAGTGGGACTCCAGGGCCTGATTCACAAAGCCTAGAAACCCCTTCTCAAAGACTTTTGTTTTCGTCTTTCCGTTTCACATTTTGTTCCAAGAAAATGCTGATCCCATTTGACTTAAATATTAACTTCAGAACATTTTAGCAACTCATTAAGTCTTTTTTTCTCACTTTAGTCACAGGTGGAGTTCATTATTGTCAAGCTGGAGGGAGTCCTATAATAAACACACATTCTGTCTCTCACACACACACGCATGTGTGGGCACGTGTGTGCACACACACACACACACACACACACACTGTTCTTATAAAAAGTATAAGACAAAATTTGTATCTGCATGTAGACCAGTGGTTCTGAAGGTAGGCCAAGGGACATTTAGCAGTATCTGGAGATTTTTATGCAATTACAATAGAGGAGAGGCTGCTGCTGCTGCTAAGTCACTTCAGTCATGTCTGACTCTGTGCAACCCCATAGACGGCAGCCCACCAGGCTCCCCCGTCCCTGGGATTCTCCAGGCAAGAACACTGGAGTGGGTTGCCATTTCCTTCTCCAATGCA
>NW_024070199.1:15177375-15250628 GCF_014754425.2 Oryx dammah
TCCAGGCAAGAACACTGGAGTGGGTTGCCATTTCCTTCTCCAATGCAGGAAAGTGAAGTCACTCAGGCATGCCCGACTCTTAGCGACCCCATGGACTGCAGCTTACCAGGCTCCCCCGCCCATGGGATTTTCCAGGCAAGAGTACTGGAGTGGGGTGCCATTGCCTTCTCCGAGAGGAGATGCTACTGACACCTAAAGGATAGAGGCCAATGACGATACTAATTACCCTACAATGCACAGGAAACCGCCCCCCCAACAAAGAATTATCCAACCCTATATGTCAACAAGGCCTTCCCTGGAGGCTCAGGCAGTAGAGAATCCTCCAGCAATGTGGGAGACCTGGGTTCCATCCCTGGGTTGGGAAGATCTCCTAGAGGAGGGCATGGCAACCCACTGTATTATTCCTGCTTGGAGAATCCCCATGGATAGAGGCGCCTGGCAGGCTACAGTCCATAGGGTCACAAAGAGTCTGACACAGCCGAGCGACTAGACACTCACATGTGTCAACAATGCCAAATTTGAGAAACCCCAGTGTAGGCTAAAGAAAAAGTACTTTGTCAACGGTTCTGTTTCTAAGCCTGTATATTGCCACCACTGATGAAAATGAGTATCAAACTTTCCACCAATTTATTTTCTGACCTCAAGGAACCAACCACACATAGAATGGTTTTGACCACCTACAGCCAAGACTGAATCCTAGTGCCACAGTATTCTTGCTCTTGGTCATAACACTTCACATTACTGATCCTTGGTTTTCTCATCTATAAAATGAAATTTTAAAAAATAATGATATACCTCCTTTGGAAGTCTGTTATGCAGGTTAAATGAAATAATGTGTTTACAGCCCTAAAAGTGATCCGTAGAAGGCACGTGACAAATATTGTCATATACTGAAGGGTCGCCAGGGACCTTTAAAACTGGTCTACTCACTCCAAGTACCAAGTTCTCATGAAGTCTGAAGGGTGCTTCCCTATATACACACAGTTTCCACCTACAGATAAAATAAAGGAATGCTAAAAGTGTTGAACCAGCACCCCAGAAACCTTACACAGCAGTAGGGGAAAGACTTGCTTGAGAAGATGACAGACTTAAATTCAAACTTTTCATGATTCTAAGTGAGTTACCTAACATGGACTCAAAACAATTCTGTTAATTTATTTCACTTTCACTGGCCTTAGTCATTTATTCCCTCAAGAAACAGTTGCTATTCCTATCATTAGTGATTACATTGATGGTGTAATTAAAATTTGAACATTTCATCCAATTTCAGCCACCTGCTGTCCTTTATATCCGCTCATATTTCAGAAGCACAGAATGTTTCCTGTTTTTAGAAGTTGGCCCTCCTGTGCTTGGAACAAGAAGCCCGGAAAGGCCAAGTTGATGGAGGCTGGCAAATGTCCATTGATCTGAGTTCGTGGCACATTTGTGACTTCCACACCCAAAAAGTATAGGCCCGGAAAGGTGTCCTTAATTACAACAATTACAGAGAAATCTCTAGTTAAAAGATTTCACTGTTAGTGGCGTAAAGTCAATCATCTCATTACTTATGGATCTATCTGTGTTCCTTTTAGCAATTGAGTAGATACTGAGATCAATGTAATCTTAGCCTTCAATTTCCTATTCCTGATAAAGATGTTGAACCAACATTGAAGAGATGAACTATTTTTAGATGTGAAACAGTATGTCATTTGTGTGGTCACTAAATAATGGTATTTCTAGTTTGTAGCTATTATGGACAATTAGAAGAAGAGATGGAATTGTGAACTGCCACAGGAGGGGCTGGGTGTGAAAGGTTGGTAGTAACTCCAGGGTTTCAACCTGAGGCTGAATTTTTTCCTGGTAGATATATGGAAGTTGTGCATTCATTCCACCCTGAATAATGCAGGGCATGAACAGAATTGAAATCATCTCAGCACCCAATATCCAGCACTCCGCCTGCCTATAATAGACAGCCAATAACTATTTGTTGAGTAAATGGTGTGTTCATATTATGAACCAGGACCCTGTGGGCCCTGGTTTCTCCTCCCTTCATCCAGCTGGCAGAGCCAAAAACATGGAACCACTCTTGATCCCTTTCTTTTACCCGCACTCCACATACAAGTTATGTTTATACTATCTTTAAAATGGATTCCTAAATTCATGACTTCTTTTCACTTCCATCATGTCCTTACTCATCCAAGACACCACCCTTCTCCACTCACCTACCCTAAGTGCCCCTTTATCATCTACCACTTCCATGACCACCATGCCATCTCCTGGAGACCAGAGTGCCTCAGTTGTTCCTCTACTCAGAATCTTCCAGGGGCTTCCTATCTCAGTCACTGTAAAAGCCAAAGTCATTTTAAAGAACAACAAAACCTGGATGGATACCTGTCTTTTATTCACCCTTTCCCAGCCATACCAGCCTTCTTTGTTCCCCCAAATTTAAGCAAGCTCCCAAATCAGAATGTTAGCCCCTTCTTTTCCCTCTGCCTTGAAGCTTCACCTATAAGAATTCATGTGGCAAATACCTTTCCTTCATTCAGATCTCTGTTCAACATCACTCTGTCTAAAATACAGTGGCCTCACTCACTCTTCTCTTCTTTTGTTTTATTGTTAATCCATAACAGTTATCCCATCCAGAAGTAGTTGTACATCTATAGATATATTAGCTTCAGGGAATATATATACATATGTAGACATATACATATTTGTTTACTGCCTTTTCCCTTCACTAAAATGTAAGCTACTTGGGGGGTAGGGACATTTTTGTTCGCTGCTAGAGAGTCGGACGCGACTAAGCAACTTCACTTTCACTTTTCACTTTCATGCATTGGAGAAGGAAATGGCAACCCACTCCAGTGTTCTTGCCTGGAGAATCCCAGGGACGGGGGAGCCTGGTGGGCTGCCGTCTATGGGGTCGCACAGAGTCGGACACGATTGAAGTGACTTAGCAGCAGCAGCAGCAGCAGAGTGGAAATTAGTTCAGTTCAGTGCTCAGTCATGTCTGACTCTTTGCGACCGCATGAATCGCAGCACGCCAGGCCTCCCTGTCCGTCACCAACTCCCGGAGTTCACTCAGACTCACGTCCACCGAGTCCGTGATGCCATCCAGCCCTCTCATCCTTGGTCGTCCCCTTCTTCTCCTGCCCCCAATCCCTCCCAGCATCAAAGTCTTTTCCAATGAGTCAACTCTTCGCATGAGGTGGCCAAAGTATTGGAGCTTCAGCTTTAGCATCATTCCTTCCAAAGAAATCCCAGGGCTGATCTCCTTCAGAATGGACTGGTTGGATCTCCTTGCAGTCCAAGGGACTCTCAAGAGTCTTCTTCAACAACACAGTTCAAAAGCATCAATTCTTCAGTGCTCAGCCTTCTTCACAGTCCAACTCTCAAATCCATACATGACCACAGGAAAAACCATAGCCTTGATTGACTAGATGGACCTTAGTCAGCAATGTCTCTGCTTTTGAATATGCTATCTAGGTTGGTCATAACTTTTCTTCCAAGGAGTAAGCATCTTTTAATTTCATGGCTGCAGTCACCATCTACAGTGATTTTGGAGCCCCCCAAAATAAAGTCTGACACTGTTTCCACTGTTTAAGAGCTGCTTAATCATAGGCTGAATGAATAAATGGACAAAAAGGAGGCCAGTATCATTGAGTTGTAAAGGAACAAAGGGAAAATGGACTACAGTAGTCAGTATGTGGAGGAAATATTTTGTTGGTCTATAAAATCTTGCTGTGGAGTTTGGATTTTATTCTAAAGATCAATAGAAAAGTCTTTGAAAGGTTTTATGTTGCACAGGGATAAACTATAAATTCTGTTTTTGAAATATGAGCTACTTTGTAGTAAAATAAAGTAAATCAGCTGCCAGGTATGTAGTAGATGGAAGGAGAATAAGAGATGTAGGGAAACAAGTTAGAAAGGTCTTGCAGTAGCACTCGCAAGAGATGAAGACGGTATGGCTAGCTCAGTGCTTCTGAAAGGGACAGAGGATGAAAGGAAAGGGGAGTCTGTTTCAGAGACAGAAAGATCTGATGTTGAACGGAATGTGGAGCAAGGGGAAGCAGAGCAAGGAAAGAGAACAACTAGGGTTCATCCTCGGTTTATAGCTTGAACAACCTAGTAAATGACAATATGTTGTTTTTAATCAGGAAAGACTAGAACGAACATTTTGTATGAAGGAGTCAAATGTTCTGTTTTGAAACTTTTTTAAACATTCTAAGATTTAAGTGACTACTGGATATTGAATGAAGATGATTCAGAGGCCTTAAGTATCTAAGCATGGAAGTGAGAAAAGATCTGGGATGCCGTTAGAGATCCATAAAACTATAGATGGTACTTAAAGTCATGAGACCAAATGAGATTGTTTAGGGAGAGATGTAAATAGAAAAGAAGCCCTAAGCCCCATTCTCAGTATAAAAAAAATGGAGTAAATACTCCTGCAAACATATCAATCTATTACCCAAGCAGATGTCATAAGCAGATGTAGAAGATAGTGTAGTAGGGAATGCAGACTGCAAAAAAAGGCTGATGATGAAAACCAGAACCAGAGTTTCTTCACATTAACAAGTGAAGGAATCAGCTGTTTGAGAGACAGGACACAACAGAGGTCTTGGAGATTTTAGAAAATTACAAGGCCAAAAGAGTAGAGACATCAATGTGATCCAAGAACTGTCAGAATCATCATGAATTTGAATATGTGATCTAAGGATTCAGGAAGTAGTCAGAGAATGTGATGCCTTGAACATCTCTGCTCCCATGCTGCCTTTTGCCATTTAGCAATTTGTTTTGTCTGTGTTAATATCACCACTCATATTGACTTCAATTACAAATCTTAATCAGTACTGTATATGAAGGGCTGTTTCTCTAAGATTCTCTATATGTCTGATGCTAAGTACTCATAACTAACAAAAGGCTCTCCTGTCTCTTTGTTAGCCTAGCATTGCAAGCATCTCTTTCTCTGTCCTGTTCTGAATACTTTGTGCCCTGTTACCATCTATGCTTGCCTCTCCTGAGTTTCTATAATTCCCCAAGGCAGTGAACAAGGTACACTCTTTGTGGAAAGAACAATGTGTTGGTTGAGATCCTAGCTCCCCACCATGCAGCACCATGTCACTTTCTGTGTAATACCATTTACTTCATTTTGTGCATGAATATCTCCAGAATAACCCTATTTAAGCACTTTAGTCTATATTAGTACCTGGGACAGCAAACAACTGAGTATAGTTCAGTTCAGTTCAGTCACTCAGTCGTGTGCAACTCTTTGTGACCCCATGGACTACAGCACATGGGCTTCTCTGTCCATCACCAACTCCTGGAGCTTGCTCACACTCATGTCCATTGAGTTAGTGATGCCATCCAACCATCTCATCCTCTGTCATCCTCTTCTCCTCCTGCCTTCAATCTTTCCCAACATCAGGGTCTTTTCCAATGAATCAGTACTTTGCATTAGGTGGCCAAGGTATTGGAGCTTCAGTTTCAGGATGAGTCCTTCCAATGAATATTTAGGACTGATTTCCTTTCGAATTAACTAGTTTGATCTCCTTGAAGTCCAAGCAACTCTCAAAAAAACTGCTGCTACTGCTGCTACTGCTAAGTCACTTCAGTCATGTCCGACTCTGTGCGACCCCATAGACGGCAGCCCACCAAGCTCTGCTGTCCCTGGGATTCTCCAAGCAAGAACACTGGAGTGGGTTGCCATTTCCTTCTCCAATGCATGAAAGTGAAAAGTGAAAGTGAAGCTGCTCAGTTTTGTCCGACCCTCAGCGATCCCATGGACTGCAGCCTTCCAGGCTCCTCTGTCCCTGGGATTTTCCAGGCAAGAGTACTGGAGTGGGGATTTACAGTAACACACAGGCCTATTAGCTGAAGTCAGCTCTTGTCCTATCGCCATCCAGCTGTACAGTCTTGGGCAAACAACTGAACAGCTGCATATCTTGCCTCCATCTCACACTGACCAAAAGAGAGCTAAAGATGATGTTTCAGGAAATCTAAACAAAATGTGACCTACAAATTTAAAAATATTCATCTTTTGAATCATGGACACTCTCTTTAGCAAACATACTGTAGACATTTGCTGCTGTTTTCCACATTTGTATTTGTATTATTTAAATGATATAATTACTTATAGTGCATGACCTATTTATAAGTAAATACTATGTGTTCTTCACTTTCCAGGATGTCTGGCTCTAGGTGAGTGATCATACCATCGTGATTATCTGGGTTGTGAAGATCTTATTTATACAGGTCTTCTGTGTATTCTTGCCACCTCTTCTTAATATCTTCTGCTTCTGTTAGGTCCATACCATTTCTGTCCTTTATTGAGCCCATCTTTGCATGAAATGTTCCCTTGGTATCTCTAATTTTCTTTAAGAGATTGCTAGTCTTTCCCATTCTATTGTTTTCCTCTATTTCTTGCACTGATCACTGAGAAAGACTTTCTTATCTCTCCTTGCTATTCTTCAGAACTCTGCATTCAAATGGGTATATCTTTCCTTTTCTCCTTTGCTTTTGGCTTCTGTTCTTTTCACAGCTATTTGTAAGGCCTCCTCAGACAGCCAGATCTTCACCACCCAGATAATCACGATGGTGTGATCACTCACCTAGAGCCAGACATCCTGGAATGTGAAGTCAAGTGGGCCTTAGGAAGCATCACTGTAAACAAAGCTAGTAGAGGTGATGGAATTCCAGTTGAGCTGTTTCAAATCCTAAAAGATGATGCTGTGAAAGGGCTGCACTCAATATGCTAGAAATTTTGGAAAATGCAGCAGTGGCCACAGGACTGGAAAAGGTCAGTTTTCATTCCAATCACTAAGAAAGAAAATGCCAAAGAATGATCAAACTACTTCACAATTGCACTCATCTCACATGCTAGTAAAGTAATGCTTAAAGTTCTCCAAGCCAGGCTTCAGCAATACATGAACCGTGAACTTCCTGATATTCAAGCTGGTTTTAGAAAGGGCAGAGGAACCAGAGATCAAATTGCCAACAACCACTGGATCATTGAAAAAGCAAAAGAGTTCCAGTAAAACATCTATTTCTGCTTTATTGACTATGCCAAAGCCTTTGACTGTGTGGATCACAATAAACTGTGGAAAATTCTGAATGAGATGAGGATACCAGACCACCTGACCTGCCTCTTGAGAAATCTGTATACAGATCAGGAAGAAACAGTTAGAACTGGACATGGAAAAACAGACTAGTTCCAAATAGGAAAAGGAGTACATTAAGGCTGTATATTGTCACCCTGTTTATTAACTTATATGCAGAGTACATCATGAGAAATGCTGGGCTGGATGAAGCACAAGCTGGAAGAAATATCCAGCTCCAAGATTGCCTGAAGAAATATCAATAACCTCAGATTTGCAGATGACACCACTCTTATGGTAGAAAGTGAAGAACTGAAGAGCCTCTTGATGAAAGTGAAAGAGGAGAGCAAAAATGTTGGCTTAAAGCTCAACATTCAGAAAACTAAGATCATGGCATCTGGTCCCATGATGTCATGGCAAATAGATGGAGAAACAGTGGAGATAGTGGCAGACTTTATTTTGGGGGGCTCCAAAATCACTGCAGATGGTGACTGCAGCCATGAAATAAAAAGATACTTGCTCCTTGGAAGAAAAGTCATGACCAACCTAGACAGCATATTAAAAAGCAGAGACATTACTTTGCCAACAAAGGTCTGTCTACTCAAGGCTATGGTTTTTCCAGTAGTCATGTATGGATGTGAGAGTTGAACTATAAAGAACGCTAGGCACCGAAGAATTGATGCTTTTGAACTGTGGTGTAGGAGAAGACTCCTGAGAGTCCCTTGGACTGCAAGGATATCCAACCAGTCCATCCTAAAGGAAATCAGTCCTGAATGTTCACTGGAAGGACTGATTTTGAAGATGGAACTCCAGTACTTTGGCCACCTGATAAGAAGAGTTAACTCATTTGAAAAGACACTGATGCTGGGAAATATTGAGGGCAGGAGGAGAAGGGGATGACAGAGGATGAGATGGTTGATTGACATCACCAACTCAATGGACATGAGATTGAATTAACTCTGAGAGTTGGTGATGGAGGGAGGCCTGGTGTGCTGCAGTCCATGGGGTCACAAAGAGTCAGACATGACTGAGCGACTGAATTGAACTGTGTGTTCTTGCAAAATAATGCATGCATTGAATATCTGCTCCAAACCAACTACTGCTTTTCTTCAAAAAAAAAAACAACACAAAAAGCAGACATTTCATTAAAATATTTCTTCCTTTAAATAATATCATTTGGTCACTCTCTCTTGCAGAAAATCCTGGTTGCTGATACATAGTTTAAGAAGTAAGCTGGTGCAAATAGTTATATTTTTAAGGGACAGAAGCTAAGGTTCACCGGTCACAATGTCCACAAGAGTGCCTGACAAATACCAGTTGCTCAATAAACATGCCTAAGTCAGTTAATGGAGAGACAGTCTTTTATATGGATTGCAGTTCCCACTAGTAGCAAAAGAGAATCGAGAGCTGAGAATCCAATAATATTTGCTTGTGAGTTTGCGTGCATGGTAGAAGGGTAGCACCAAATCAAAGAAGGTCACCTGTGATCAAATCAGAACTGAAAGAATAAAAAGGCAGAAAGTTAAAATTTAGGAACTGGAAGCCAGGGGAGTCGGGCAATTCTATTTGACTGACATTGAGATATTCTCCCTTCATTAGATCTTGATGGTCTATGGGAGACAACCACTGTATTTAATGGTCCAGGAGAAGAGGAATCATCATATTTAGCAATAGAAAAGTTGTAAATATTAATAATACACTTTAAAGTGGACATAGAAGTACTTACATCAAGTCGAGATAAGTGAGACCACATAGAATTTCATCAATGGGTTTGACATCTAAGGGGAGAAATTTTCTTTTATGATAAAAAGAAACAGGCTAAGTAGTAGTTTGAGTGTTTTATTATACCAAAAATGATAAGGAGACCTTTGGATTGTGTTTATTCAACAACATTTACGGAACACCTATGATGGAGATGGCATGCTTCTTGGTACAGGGGGTAAAGTCTGGACAAAGCAAAATACCCACCCTTGTAAAGTTTCCATTCTTGGGAGTCAGTTGACCTATTGGACATATGAAGTTCCCAGGCTGCCTGACTTACATATGAAGAAAGAAAAATGTATCATTATTTGTGTGCATAAACATAAAAAATTGACAGCATTATCTACTTAATATTGTCACTGACATCTATTAAGCTATGTCTGCAATTCTGTGTGATAAGTGAGCATTAAGAGATTTAAATTTCAGAAATGACCTCGAAGCTGGAAGACCAGAAAGAAGAGGTACGATATTTTGTCAAGTGAAAAATTGGAGCACAGAGTCTAACTTCTAGTAAACATTCGATGTCAATTACATCTCCTTTATTTCTTCTATTGCATATTTTTTTCCTTATAAATTTATGAGGACCATCATCATGTTTAAAACTGGGGGAAACAGACACATATATGCAAAGACTATAAGAAATGTTTTAGAATATGTACTAATATTGGCCATTTTATTCAAGTCGGTAACCTAATTCAACCCTAACGCAGAAATAGGCAAAAGAGAGGAAGAGGTCCCCTTCAGACATGATTTACTGTCAATCATTTTCCGCTAGTGGCTAAAGGGCAAAGGAAGTACAAAAGCTCTCATCCTGCTGATTAAACCAAGGACACATAGGTTTGAAGGGCATGGATGAAAGATTAAGTTTAATCATAGAAATTCAAGCAGAAGAAAAAACAATTAAGTTGGTTAGCCTATCCTCTGCTGAGGAAGAAGAACATTTTTAGAGTACTACTTTGTCACCAGCAGAGTACTAATAATCCAGTGCTTAACTCCCATTTGATTTATTCATTCAACACATATTTATTGAGTGTCCATGATGTGACAGAAACTCTTCTAGGCACTAACAATAAACCTATGAGTGGTCAAAGTCTATAGCTTCATAAAGCTTATAATGAAATCCTGGGAATAGCCAATTGAAATATGTAAAATATTAGTAGTGATAAGTGTGGATAAAAATAAAACTTAGGCTCATAAATCCTGGAACATTACTTATATCACATTCTGTGGGGCAAGTCATTAAAGCCAGAAAACATCCAAGGGGAAGAAAAAGAAAATTAGACTCTACCTTTTAAAGAGAGGAATAACCAGAGTGTACAGTCATCTTTTAACCACCACATGTGTGCACGCGTGAGTGCTAAGTTGCTTCAGTCGTATTCAACTCTTTGTGACCCTACGGACTATAGTGCACCAGGCTCCTCTGTCCATGGGATTCTCTAGGCGAGAATACTGGAGTGGGTTGCCATGCCCTCCTTTAGAAGATCTTTCCCACCCAGGGATCAAACCCAAGTGTTCAAGTCTCCTGCATTGGCAGGCCGGTTCTTTACCACTAGTGCCACCTGGGAAGCCTCCAGCCATCACTGACACCTTTAGAAATTGTGAGAAGGGACTTCCCTGGTGGTCCAGTGGCTAAGACTCTGTGCCCCCAGTGCAGGGGGTCTGGGTTCAATCCCTGGTCAAGGAACTAGATCCCACATGATGCAGCTAAGATGCAGCACAGTCAAACAAATAAATAAAAATAAATATTAAAAAAATAAATACTGTGAGAAGAAGAGTGATAGGATCTAACATTGTAAAAGGCTTACTCTGATGACTCCTATGTAATGAAGGGGGAGAAGGGGAGTGCAGAGGTGGCAGCAGGAAAGTCAATTGTCCATTTCATCCTAATTTACTCCCAACTTTTGGGCCTCTTGATTCTCACTAAAATTATGAGAAAGAAAATAACAAGAAGGGAAGTACATGACTCAGGACTGCATATTGGTAGCCTTTTCACATAGGGTACAATGTGTGTGCAATTTCATTTACTCATTCCCCAAGCATTTTATCAGCATCTATTATGTTCCCACTAGAGATACTGAGATAGGCAGCTGTAATCCCTGTCTTCAAGGAAGTCACCATCTAGTTGGGGGAAAAGATGAATAACATGTAAATTTCAAATGTCAGAGTGTTCGTCAGAATTTTGCTTTTTCAATATTCATCATAAAATGTCAAGTTAATCATTTGCTTATTTTCAAAGTATAAAATTCCACCTTTTTTTTTCGCAGTATAGAAATCTACTTTTCAGATTCTTACTCTAGATAGTAATCTCAAAATTACTTTTATACTGAAATTGATAAAAGCCCAAATTAGCAACCAATGATTTGTCTAAAGTGTGTGACTCTCTTCACTACTAGAAGAATCTCATGGAGGGAACTGACTTTGACCATATCAGCCTAGACACTCTCCTGAATGGTACTTCCACTGCACATCTGTAGTTTTTCCACTTAATGAAATTGTTGATTTTTAAGGTCCAGCTAAACATGCCGTCTCCTCCACTAAGCCCACTATGATCCTCTTCAGTGAAACTTCCCTAGTAGATTGTAATTACCTCTGTTTAATATATTTAAAGGTATATTGAATGCTTCCTTTTTAGCTAATCAATGGAAAACATTAATGAAGTAAAAAAGTTGCCCAGTTATACATGTTAATCACATAATGTGTGTTAATGTGTGTTATAGGAAAGACAAGGCTCCTGTATTTCCCTTAAAGTTAACAGAAATTCTTGAGAGGTAGTTAATATTACATCCATTTATAAAGGAGCTGATGTTCAGAGTTTCTAAATGATTTTACCTAGAGTTACATAGTTAACAGTATATTATAAGATCTAGGCTTCAACCTTAGTTGGTTTTGGCCCTTGTGGTACATTAAACAGTGTCCCCCACCCCCATTTATGTCTACTTGGGATCTTAGAATGGGAACATATTTGAAATGAGTGTCTTTGCAGATGAAATTAAGATAAAGATAGAGATGAGGTCATGCTGGATAAAGGTGGGCCTGACATCCAATGACAGTTTCCCTCTAAGTGTCGGAGTGGGGGAAGTACAGAAAGACACAAATGGAAAGAGGCCATGTAAAGATGGGTAGAGATTTTAGCTATGCTGTCCAAAAAATGCTAGGATCCACCAGAAGCAGGAAGAGACTAGGAAGAATTTTGTCCTAGAGTCTTCAGAGGAATGGTGGCCTTGCTAACAACTCAGTTTTACACTTCTGGCCTCCAGAACAGTGATAGAACACATGTCTATTGTTTTAAGCCACCCAATTTCCGGTTCTTTGTTATGGTGACCCTAGCAAACTAATGGGCTTCCCTGGTGGCTAAGCTGGTAAAGAATCTGCCTGCAATGTGGGAGACCTGGCTTCGATCCCTGGGCTGGGAAGATTCCCTGGAGGAGGGCATAGCAACCCACTCTGGTATCCTTGCCTGTAGAATCCCCAAGGACAGAGGAGCCTGGCAGGCTGCACTCCATGAGGTCGCAAAGAATCAGACATGACTGAGCAACTAAGCACACAGCAAACAAATGCAGCCCTAAAGCCCATTCAATTCAGTTCAGTAGCTCAGTTGACTGAGCTTTGTGACCCCATGGACTGCAGCACGCCAGGCTTCCCCGTCCCACTATCTCGTCCTTAAACAAGCCCACTGAAGTGAAGTGAAAGTTGCTCAGCTGTGTCGGACTCTGCGACCATATGGACTATACAGTTCATGGAATTTTCCAGGCCAGAATACTGGAGTAGGTAGCCTCTCCCTTCTCCAGGGAGTCTTCCCAACCCAGGAATTGAACCAGGGTCTCCCGCATTGCAGGCAGATTCTTTACTAACTGAGCTATGAAGGAACCCCCCAAAAAAGTCCATTATATTGTCCTTAAACCCATTAAAGCCTATTATCTTGTCCTTAAACCTCTTCCTATTCTAGGGCAGCACTTTAATTTGTTCTAGGATTTTACGGTAAACTTCTATCTTTGACTTTGGACTTTGAACAATATCACCTCCTGAAAAAAATGTAGGAATGATAGAAATATTTCAGGAAGATTTTTATTGCAAGTTGAAATCATTCAACTTAAACTAGAGTACTTAGATTAGGAAATTTCTTGGTTCCTATCCCCAAATGGAAGAAGAGCAGGGATGTAGGGAGGTCACCATTAAAATAAGAACCAGGATTTTGAGCTCCACCAGGCTTCTCTCTGCACCCCATATCCCCACTTTCTTCTGCATCTTGCCTTCATCTCTCAGCAAACTGAGAGACAGACAGGACCTGGGGCTTGTGTGTGTGTTAGTTGTTCAATCATGTCTGACTCTTTACAGCCCCATGACAGTAGCCTGCCAGGTTCCTCTACCCATGGAATTCTCCAGTCAAGAATACTGGAGTGGGTTACCATTTCCTTCTCCAGGGGATCTTCTTGACCCAGGGATCAATCCACTATCTCCTGCGTTACAAGAAGATTCTTTACCATCTGAGCCACCAGGGAAATCCTACATCTTGCCAAGATAGACCACTGTGAAGAAAGGGACATTTTCCTGATTTCCAAGTTGAAAATTCCTAAGGAAGGTTTGTGATTGGTTCTGAGATTCATTATTCCCACTAGGACCATGTGGTTATAGCAGGCTCAAGAAACCTTCCCCCAAGAATTAGGAAGCTATTATCAAAATAGAGGTGTGTAACTGAGGCATATATAAACATAGATATTAATGTAGATCGTTTCTATGTAGATAGTACTCAGCTGTGTCTCAGATAAGACTTCTGCTTGCATAAGACCCAAAAGAAGTAAAGCCAAAATGCAGACTTAATGACTACAAGCTTCCAACCCACTCAATACGAGTATCAATAAAGATGTTAGACTGTAATATAAGGCTTTTTTTTTTTTTTTTTCAAAAGAACTAGTGACTGGTGAGAACTCTTTTGAATAGACGTGGAAACGCAAGCAGTAGAAATTTCATTATCCAGATTATATCACAGAGACTTAGCTAGTGGAAGAGCGGTTTTAATAAATAATAGTGATTTGATCTTTTTTCAAATATTGCAGATTGCAGTACCTTCAGAGGTAACTTCCCCCCTGATTGCAAAGAAAGCACTGAACATAACAAAAGAGAGAAATGAGGGGGTAAAGGGCGAACCACTTTGCAGCAAGGTCTGGTCCTCACAGGACTTGGCAGCCTGGCTGGGGCTGGAGACAGAATCCCTGCACCAAGGTATCTGCTTTCCTTGGAGGGTCAGGCAAGCTTCCTTTTTCCCAAATGTTGGACAAATCCCAAAGCATTTGCTTCTAAGGTAGATTTGGTCATCTCTGAAGAAGAAGATGGTTTGTGTCCAGAAATGAATCAACCTTAGAAGGGCCTTAGGTGCCCTCAGACTAAAAAGCGGCAGTCATGCTGATGCTATTTTGAAACAGAAGTGACATCAGGCTACCTCACATTATGAGCCCAGAAACCATGTCACTTTCCCAGGGAATCTTTTCTCTTGTGATTCTGAAGTATGTCATTATACACCTTAAACTATAAGTGTTTACATTTTTTTTTCTTCCCAATAGTCTGACTATGTGTCTTCATGTTAAGGATCTTCCTTTCTTTATGTTAACGTCACAGTCTAGCATCAAAGTCTGTACATAGGAATGACTCAATGCATTTGTTTCAGTAAAAAGCTGAAAGAGACAAGAAATTTAGGGGAGACAGAGAAAAGAAGTTTTTTTGTTTTTCTATCTCACTGGAAGGGGAGGGAAATGAGCAAAGAAGGAAGATTCATAGGAAATTATTTTATATCATTTTAGACATTTAGATAGGCGGTTTACCCTCTTTGCCGCATTTTATCATCCCCAAAGTGCCTCCATTTCCTGAATTATTCCTGTAATATTGATATATAGGATATTAATATATAACCCACTGAACTTTGTAGTATTGTTTCTACTTTGCTGATGAGGAAACTTAGGCTCAGAGAAATTAAGAGAATAACACAAGGCCACAGAATAATTTATGTTTTGCTTTATTTTTTCAGTCTCTGGCCCCCTAAGGATTTGAGACAACCTAATGAGATTAATGAATATGTAACAGAAATATTGACCAATACTAGGAGCAGGGAGATGGCCTGTCAGTTAGAAGTGGGCCTGAAGTTCATGTCTGCTTTACCAGCATCACACTGAGAACAGTGCAAATAATCAGATCCTATGTTGTGCAGGGCATCATTACAGACTAGAAACATATGAAGATGGTGCCAGGGATATGAAATTCACCATGTTTTTACCCTGAATGAGTGACACCTACTTGAGTGTTTGAATGATTTTCAGTAACTTAGATTTGATTGGTATGTAGATGGGTTATCATAATGAGGAGTGTTAAAACATTAGTCTAATGGCAGACACTATACCCTGAGCACCAGCTACAGTTTGCCATTGTAATAAAATAATCAACCATTCCGTAAAGATGCCATGATTACAGTGGTCTTTGGATGAATGGCTCAGAGTCTCCTGGCTTCTAACGGTGGCCCCAGCACTGTTGCTGTCTCACCTGAAGGTCTTTGCAGAGTCCAAGCAGCCACCACCAGACTGAGGCCCTTCAAATGATGTTTTTCATGTTTAGGAACACTGTTCTTTGGCGGGAATAAAGAGAAACTTTTATATATGTATCCACGCACAAACATATGGGCTTCTCAGGGGGCTCAGCGATAAAGAATCCGCCTGCCAATGCAAGAGCCACAGGGGACACAGGTTCGATCCTTGGGTTGGGACGATCCCCTGGAAGAGAAAATGACAACCCACTGCAGTATTTTTGCCTGGAGAATCCCATGGACAGAGGAGCCTGGTGGGTGATAGTCCATGGGGTCAGAGTCAGGCAGGACTGGCAAGTGTGTAGCACCTAACTATGTACACACACACACACACAAGTTCATATACACACATATCCACACTTACACATAAACTTTTCCTCCTGGCTCCAGGCTCTTCTTTACCTCCCTGCCCAGGGGCACATCATGGGTCTTGGGACCAAGTACTATCCCACCCGGGAGGCCTCAAACTCCTATAATGGACTCTTCTGGTTATTTTCCTCTCCTTGTAGCTCTGCCTCCAACACTCCACTTATGTATATCTCTGCCCTAGTAGTTATCGACTCCATAGCTAATTCTAAATTTACTCTCTAGATGAATGCCAGAGGACTGAAAATTGTCTAAAAAGCTGATTTCGGACCACACTATATAACTTCTTAAGTTTTGCTTTTGACATTTCATTGAGACGGATAGTGGGCGGTTGCTTCATATATAACCATCTCATCCACTATTTTTAAACACATTTCCACAGACCTTTCATTTCATGGGATGAAGTGATGATTGTGGTGAGGAGGATAATACTAGTGATCATAACAAGTGAAAATATAAAAGTGAATGAAGCACTCTGGGCCAGGCACTGCATGGGGTGCTCTTAATACTCTATGTCCCTCTATCTTCGGTAATTATGATTCTCACTTTGATAATAAAATCTGAGGCTGTCAAAGGTTGAGTTACTTACTCATGCTGACTTGGCCTTAAAGGTGAAGAGGTGGGACTTAAGTTCATGAGATCTGATTCCAAGTGTCAAATTCCTCAGCGTCCCCACACTTTTCTCTAAGGTTCTACACGTTTAATGGACATTTCCTACTTAGAGGCTAGAATGAGAGATGGGAGTTCGTATTTCTTCCCATGGCTTACAGGAATCAGGCCACTAGAACAAAATAATGAGCTTGATTGAGGTCAGGACTATGTCTTGGGCACTGAACACTTACGTGATAATAGGAGACATGATGATGAAGAGAGAAGTCACTGTTTCTGACATTATAGACTTGCTTTTTCGTGAGGGAAACTCATCAATCAATAAATATGAAGCATTTCATTGCAAAAAGGAATGAATGTTAAAGACTGTGATGAGTGATCTTGACTAGTTGGAGAAACAGAAAATAAATGGATTAGGGGGAAATAAGTTTTAAATGTGGGAAAAGACAGGTGAATGGGAACTTGGTGGTTCCAAGAAGGTGACTATCATTCAACAAGTAAGTTAAAGAACTTTTCAAGATAAAAAAGGATCTGGGTGAGGACCAGCTGATGTAGGGCCTTAGTATTGTGCTCCTGAATCTAAGAGCATTGAGAAACCATCACAGAATTTTTAAAAAGGGAGGGATGAGGTCTGACTTATGTCTTTGGTGAGTATTTTATGGAGAACTAATGGGACATAAGAATTGACAATGTAGAGGCAGGGGACAATTTAGGAAGGTGTGATGATCAAGACCTCAGCTAACCTGACGGTGATAAGAGTGGATAGAATCTATCCTTAGTATTGGTAGTATGCTCAATGAATATTTGGCATGTGAATGAATAAATTATGGATGCATCCTAAGGTCTCAGTAAGCCTGCCAGCTCTCATTTTGCCACATGTCTTTATAATTAGGGTCAATAATTTGATAATTATAAAGTTAGTTGTCTTTATTAGCATCATTACTACTATTATAATTGAAAACTTGTTTATTTTATGTAAGGCTCTTGCAGTACCTGCTAAGCATGCTACATATATGATTTGACTTAATCATTCAATAACTGGGTGTTTTAAAGCATTTTGTTCCCATTTTATAAATGAGGAAATCATAAGTGAGGGCAGGTTAAGAGCAAAATCTTATCCAGTCAACTATATCAGTCAGTAAGTGAATGCATACTTAAATTCAAAGAGGGTTTATGTTTATGGAACTTATTATAAATGTATAGACAAAATGTTATTTCTTTTTCTGGTGGCTCAGATGGTAAAGAATTTGCCTGCAATGCAGGAGACCCAGGTTTAATCCCTGGGTCGGAAAGATCCCCTGGAGAAGGGAATAACAACCCACTCCAGTATTCTTGCCTAGAGAATTCCATGGACAGAGGAGCCTGGTGGGCTACAGTCCATGGGGTCACAAAGAGTCTGACATGACTGAGAGACTTACAGTTTCACCAAGGACAATGAGGAAAGCCAAGGGTAGCAGAAAAGAAGATATGATCCTACTTTTGAAAGGTTTAGGGGAGGAATGGAGTACTAGGGCCTGGAATGAGACAGAGGCATGTTGACCAGCCCATCTTGAAAGTACTGTGAGCCTTGACCAAGGCACACAGGGATCCCAGAGGAGTTTTCTGAGAAAATAAGCATTCTGACCCTCACTTTACTCCCTCCCACTGATCTCCTAAGGGGTTACCATGGGTTGAACCCAATAGAAGCCAGAGTACACAACAGCCCTGTTCATGTGGTCCACGCAGGACAATCTCCTAGGACAGAGGGCAGAGTAGAAAGAAATGGAGGGTAGATATTGAGGAACAAACAGAAGATACATGGTATGCTAACCAATATTTGTTAAGAGTCTATTGAGATAGTTAGTTTTATATGTTAACATGGCTACGCTATGTTGCCCAAATGTTTGGTCAAACCCCAGTATAGATGTTGCTATGAAGGAATTTTTAGATGTTGTGAACAATTAAATCAGTAGATGCTGAGTAAAGCAGATTGTTACCCATAGTGTGGGTGGGCCTCATCCAATTAGTTGAAGGCTTCAAGAGAAAATTGCTAAGGTCTCTGGACAGAGAAGAAATTCTGCTTCCAGATTATTTTCAGATTCAAGACTAATATATCAACTGTTCCCTAGATCTCTTGCCTGCCAGCTTGCCCTGTAGATTTTGGACTTTCCAGCCAAATGGAACTTGAACCAATTCCTTAGTATCATTTCCCCCCGCCCCCCACCCCACCCCCACCCCCCGTCTTCCTCTTTCTCTCTCCCACTCTCTTCCTTCTTTCTGTCTCTCTCCTGGCTTGTTCAGGGAGATGGTTTTTGTCTCTCTGGAGGACCCTAATACACCACTATATATCAAGTGCTGTGCTAGGCCTTGGTGATATAAACACAAATCTTCACAGTTCTGTCCTTAAGAAACTCACTTTCTGGTGCTATGATAAATCACATTTCAAGGGTAATACAGGATGTGTTATGAGCTGAAGGAGGGGCCTCCTTACCCAGCCAGGGCAGTGGCTGGGAGGAAGGCAAGGGGAGGTCAGAGAAGGCTTCCTGGTGTTAACTCTATTGAAACACAGAGTTATTGATCAATCGGCAGAGCCCCAGTACTAACCGTGATGGTCTAATTCTGAAACCAGAGCTATTTTCACCACTGTGATTTTTGCCCTTCTTCCCTACCCACCCCCTTCACCCTTGGCCATTTGATCTAGCATTTGATGTCCATGAACCATGTGTGGTCTCTGCTCCATTTGGGGTAGTAATGACTTTCAGATGGGTACAGATTTCTGCATCTAATGCAAGAGGAAATCATAGCTCTTTATTCTTACTAAGAGCAAGATTTTCTCATACCCTACTAGTATAAATACAAATGTTCACAGGGGCCATGCAATTGGAATAAAAAGCTAACAAATTGGCTCAGGGAACCTGGACTCAAATCCTAGTTTTGCCACTTTCCAGCTTTGTAATTACAGGTAAATCAATTAACCTCCCTTGTTTTTATCAAGGGCAAAAATAAGGAAAAAAGATAAGGTAGTATTTTTTAAACTTTAAAGTTTCTTACCTGTGGAATTAAAAATTAGTGTCAAATAATTTTTTTTTCTCTTCTACTTACTCCTAAAAGGCCCTCACTGTGATATTTCTAGTCCCCTCATTTTGCCTGAAAACTACCTTAAAAGCCTAAAATATTCATTATTTGATTCTTTGAGGCCTGGGATCTATCTGTGATTAGAAATCTTAAAGTAAAAATTTTGCTGGATCTTTCCTGAGATGCTGTTTCCAAGGGTTGATTTGCTTGGTTGGAAAAATGTGTTTTGTTAACCTATAGTTTAGTCACATACTTAAGAATGGGTTTCCCTGGTGGCTCAGAGGTTAAAACATCTGCCTGGAATGTGGGCGACCCAGTTTCGATCCCTGGGTTGAGGAAGATCCCCTGGAGAAGGAAATGGCACCCCACTCCAGTACTCTTGCCTGGAGAATCCCATGGAGGGAGGAGCCTGGTAGGCTACAGTCCATGGGGTCACAAAGAGTCGGACACGACTGAGTGACTTAACGTTCACTTTCACTACTTAAGAATAATTTACAGCAGAGAAAGAAAAAAGAAAGAATATATATATATAAAGCATTTCACATCCTGGTGGGATGGTCTGGTCTAAGAAGAAAGGCATAGGCCTGGAGACAGCATATCAGTTGAATTCCAGTCTCTGAGTTTAGGCTCAGTCTCAGAGCCGCCTGCTCTTGGCTGGGATGTAGCTGCCTTTACAGAGGCGAGTCAATGAGGCCAGACCCTGGCGCCCGCGGCACCAGCAGCCCTAGCGCCTCGGAATTACTCCGCACCAGCTCGCCTCCCGGTTTCACTAACCAGGCCTTATTTCCGTATTGACGCCTATCTTACTTGGCCTCGTACTATTACATAGGCTTTGACTCTCATGCTCAATTTGCTCCAATGTGTCATCATCTTAGTGCATTTTCTTTGTGTTCAGCAGTATATCTGATTCCCTTCTTGTCCTGTTTCAACATCTGGGCCCTGGCCTCATGTTACAAGCCTCACACATTAGTTTCAGCCCTGATCAGCCGTCTCACACCATGCGATCAGAAAACACAGGACATATGACCCGGTATGTCCTTCAACCTCCCTGCGCTGAACTTCCTCCCCCAGACGGAAGTAAGCTCCTCCCATCTCTGAGCCTGTGAGTCTACTTTGTAACCATCCTCCTCTGCCTCCCTACGTGGCTGTGCTCCTAACATACAGGGGCGGGGAGCTGGCCCTGATGGGAAGGTTATGCAGCCTGTACCCCGTGCCTCTTGTCATGGAGTGATGCTCCGTTTCTGACTCAACAGCAGAAATATCCCATTTGTAACCGTGCCAAACTAATGCATATTAGTCTACCTCATTTGAATGAGGCACTGTTTGTTTTCAAACCAGGAAGGCAAAATGCAGGTAATAAAAAAGCCCCAACTACTGCTGTTTTACATTTTTTACCGTATCCTCTGCCTGCAAAGTCAAAAGTGCATTAAAAAGTAATATTGTGCTGAGCTCAGACATATGCAAACGTCTCTAGATATCTTGTCTCAATAAAGTTTATAGAATGCATTCCCAAAGGTCTGACAACAAAACAGAATAAATCGCAAGGCTCATAAAAATATAATGCATGCTTTTTTTTTTTTTTTTCACTTACATAAACACGAGCAGATGCAATGAGAAAGGGAGTGTCTGGGCTTAAGAGGCGGCCCTTTCTTATAACAACCCCTTTTATCATTAGCTCCCAACAAGGCATAAATTGGCTCTGAAAGACACACAAACATGGAAACACAGGAAAGGGAAGGGAAAGATTGAATATATTGTAAATGGTTTGGATCCTCCCGACAGTCTTCTTCGCTACTTTCATTAAATCAACCGGTCAATTTGTTACTCCACCTTTCAACCAAGTTTTATTGACTATCTGCCCTGCCACACATAACAGTAGGCACTCTGAATATGGGAGAAAACCATACAGTCTCTGACCTCAAGGAAATTATTCTTCTAATAAAAACCACTTACAGAAAAACTAATCACAATTAAGTGCTACATTAGGAACAGAATTTCTTTACATTTTTCAATTCATTGATCAGATATTCATATTTGGATTAAGGCAAAAAGCAAATTCAGTCCAGTTCATCAAACTAAATTGTATTATTGCATGTCAGACTAGCAGGTGTCTAACATGTTTGAGACATAATGAATACTTGCAATGTGCTGAGCTCTTCTCAAAGCTCTTTACAGAATTAACTTCACACAACCCCAAAGATTGCATACTATTATCTTGTCCATATTTAAAGATGAGAAAACTTAGGCTGAAGGAAAGTAAATGACTTGTACAAAGTTACATGGCTTCTAAGTGGCAGAGGTAGGATTTGAATCTTGACAGTTCAGCTCCAGAACCTGCACTGTTGGACAAAGCACTCCACTGCTTCTTGTGGACTCATGGATGTGCCATGCAACATCCTAAGTTTGTGAGTGACTTTTCCCCCTTTGCTGTTCAGTCTCTTGGCTGATAAGAAATAGAGCCAGGATTTGATGAGGCAATTTTAGTTATGTGGGACAACACCATCCTCTGTACTGATTCACTCTGAAATGGGTGGGGGGGGGGGGGGCGCGGGAGGGAAGCCTTATACATTCACTTTCCTACTAAGTTGCTTCAGTCATGTTCCACTCTTTGCAACCGTATGGACTGTAGCTCACCAGAATCCTCTGTCCATGAGGATTCTCCAGGCAAGAATACTGGAGTGGTTTGCCATGCCCTCCTCCAGGAGATCTTCCTGACCCAGGGATCAAACCCACATCTCTTATGTCTTCCTCACTGGCAGGTAGGTTCTTTAACACTAGCACCACCTGGGAAGCCCCTTCATCCACTTAACCTTCATTCTTTGTCTTAGCAGGTTGACTCCCAGACAGAACTTGCCAAGGCAGAAATGTCACATAGTTTTATTATGTTATCAATTTCACATCATGTTGTATCAGGATCTCCCTGTATTAGCATTACTTTTCTCTGAAAGATCATATTACTGCATGTTTCCATCAAACAGAATTCTGAGTGTCCTGTAAACACAGCTTCTGGGTTGGTTGCAGTCTTGCACAAGCATAGCAGCTTCCTTACTGAAAAAAAAAATACATAGGCAGGAAGCCCTGGATTCTATTTCCCACAGGTTAGCATCATTTGTAAGGTCATAGACACTTCGAGATTACAAAGACAATGAATTAGTGTTAAAGGAGCATTGGCCAGTATTTCTCTCCAGTGGAAGGGAACCAAGCATAAGTTCTTAACCTGCATTTCCTTTTTTAATGATGAGTATGGCTTCAAGGGGTTATTGAGCAAAACCTACTCCATAAATACAAACTTAAGCTAATATCAAGAAAAGAGATTTCCCTACTGCCATACAGATATTAGGTTACAGGCTCCAAGTTGTGCATTCATGTCCACAACAATCTATAACCTAGCTCCACCTCAACCTAAGCCCAATCTGATTTCTTCATGTAAACTTTAGATGATAAGGCCTGAAACAAGTGAGAGACCATTACCGCTTCTTCAGGCATCAGTGCCCCAGCATGGCGTAATGGTCAGACACTGTAAGAGTGATGTACCAGTGTTGCCCCATACAGAGTAGCAATGATGCATTAGAATGAGGATAGGCTATGCTCCTCCCCTCCAAATATACCTCACTGGACAGAAGAGTTATATACAGAAGCCTGTCCATTCATTGTGCCAGTCTGGGTTCATTTCTCATCTTTCTGAGGACTTCTAAGAGTGTTCTGTGGACACAAGGGAAAGATGCCTGCTGGGAAAATCCAAACTAGCACTTCAAAGTCCTCTCTGCCTGGAATCCTTGCACCAAGAGCAGAGAACCTGACACCTTTCATTAGGGATCAAGGTAATTTTGTTTCCTTACTCCCCAAGTATCAAGCAGACAAAAATAGATAAATGGAGAGTTAAAGACAAAAGAGATAGCGTACATTCTTTTGATTCCCAGAAATAAGTTGATAACTCTTCCATGTTTGAACAGGAGGAGAAAGAAAAGGGGAAGGGCTAGCATGTACTCTGTGTACTTTGGAGTCCATCCCGTCTCATAGCAGAAAGCACATGTTTCTACTGGAACATTGAAGGTGCTGGAAGTTTTGACGAGCTCGCAGGCATACAACTGCCATTATCATCAGTAATGAAATCATTATACTGGATGGCAGTGTGATTTTTCACTGGAGTTTTAATTTGCATATTCTATAAATTCCCAGGCTCCTGCAGGTATTTAAAGTTGAATTATAGGGTAGTTGTAAAGGTCTCAACAGGCTGGTTCGGGCTGTCTTAACACCTGTGCCTCATAAGACACCTTGACATAATTCAGTTTTGAGGGCTCCCACTGTTTGTTCAGAAAGGTGTATGAACACAGGAATTGACAGTGTGTAGACACATTGGTGAATATTCCTAAATAAAGGGGCACAGCCAAATAAAGGGCTACCGGAAAGAAGTTCAACTAAAGGGAAGGAGAAGGGAGAGATCTTGAATTGCTTGCTTACATGCTAAGTGTCAAGCACTGTGGGGTGACAGGACCAAACATGGGTTTTGACATCAGACAGACCTCAGCTCACATGCCAGAACAGCTATCCCCATCTTTGGCCCAGATATTTAGAGATGATAAACCTTAGTTTTACTGTCATAAAAAATATAGCTGAGTCCTAAGAGTATTTTGCAGTTTTTGATGGTGGCAGAGGTGGGAGGGGAGGATGAGAAAAATATAATGAATGTTAGGAAGAGTTTAAGAAATGTACATTTTATTCCTTTCTTTACACATGTAATTTAATATATCTCTATAAAAATATTGATAGGTACTTTAAACCCCATTTATAAAATAAGGAACCAAGATTTCTCAGAATAGTTGATAAACTTATCTAAGGTTGACTTTCAGTAAGTTCTGGGACTTTCTTAAGCCTCAAAGTCTTCAACTGTTTTACTGGAATAAGGATTTGGGCAGAAATCACTCTACTTTTCTGAGCCTCTGTTTATTCATTGGCATAGTAGATCATAAAGGTTATTGAAGATTTTCAAAAACAAGGTAATTTAAGTACCTAGCATGTAGTACTTAAATGCTCAAGAAGTGATCATTGTTGCTAGTGGCAGAAGTGGTAGAGACGCCCTTTTTGTCTTCTTGATCAGGTCATTGTGAAGATGAAGCACATAATATTAATTGTGAGGGTTTCAGAAATGCTAAACATTCATAACAAGACAAGTAATTCTACCATTAAATTCAAAAATAACTCCTCGAAATAGGTGGATAAGAACCTTCCTTCTCTTAGTGTGATGCCAACCAAATTATGGTTGGTACAGATCTCCACAGTCCCAAAGAGGATGGTTAGGATTCTGAAGGCAGCATTTCTCAAAGTTTGCTCTGGAGCAGTGGTGTCAACATTATTGACACCAGGAACCCATTTTGTGGAAGATAATTTTCCACAGACTGGAGGGGCAGAGGATGGTTTTGGGATGATTCAACTGCATTACATTTATTGTGAACTTTATTTCTATTATTATTACATCAGCTCTACCTCAGATCATGAGGAATTAGATCCTGGAGGTCAAATACTGCTGATCTAGAGAACATTAATTAGTCTAGTCATATCTTCCATTAATATTAAGTAAATTTTAAAAAATGTGAGCCACCAGGTAAGCCCATAAGTTTGGATCAGATAAGTTTGGATTATCAATGTATATAACATACAGGCCAAAGAAGGAATACAAACTGAAAAACGTCTCCAATAAAGGGACATTTACTTGTAACTCATGTTAGGTATTCTTACCACAAACAAACAAACAAAAAAGGACACAAGGAAACCCTGGGAAGCGTTAGTTATGTCTATTACCTTGATGTGGCGTTAGTGTTGTGGGCATTTGCATATGTCCAAACTCACCAAGTGTACCTATTTAAATATGTCCAGTTCTTTGTGTGTCAATTACACCTCCATGAAGCTGAATGTTTCAAAAGAAACATTTACATGAGTTTAGCTAGGATCCCAATTTCACTAAGCCAAGGAGTCACTCATTTATAGAATAGCCATCAAGTGCCAAAGGAACATTGATGTGATTTTTAAACATTTGCTTAAATGGGTGGACTCGGGCTTGTGCCCCACCCACCCACATTGGTTCTAGCAGATGCTCAATAGAATGTAAGCATGTTATGTACCCAATTTTTTTTATTTTATTAAAACCATAATGACTTTTTAAATGGAGAGGAAACCAAGAATTTCCTTGAATAGATATTTTGGAGGCTGGAGGAATAACAGCTCAGGAAATGGGTCTTGTAAAAGAATAAGGACATGTAAGAGCCACTTGCGTATGACACCTGTCATCCACTGCTCATCAGGACACTCCGATGTGACTGCCCAGGTCAGTGTCCTTTCTCCAAATAGTAAGGAGAAAGACGTAAGACAGGGAAAAAGAAGGAAGTGCTCTGAACTTTGGGGACTTCTGCAGACTTTGACACGATCATCATACTTCTCCCTTAGTTAAGTTATTTAAAGAGTGTGTATTATCAAGTGTAGGTGATTGTTGATGTATTTTGTCAGCATTAAAATATCTAGCTGATCTGTTCTGTCTCTCCCTGTTTAATGGAGAATCAAACAGTAAAAGAGAGAGGAAAGAAGAGCAGAAAAGGAGAAGTGATAGGAGAAGATAGGGTATTGATTTTTGCCCAAGTGAAATTAGCCCCCAGAGTAACAGAGAAGAAAGGCAACAGTGACCTCAACTCTTTCAAAAGATTTCCAAGTGTCTTTCTTCCCTACTGGCCATCCAGCTTTGGCCTTACCTTCTGAGTGACCTTAGTCCCGGCTTTGCTACAGTGTCATACCTTGGGCCAGACCTCCTGGATTTCAGTCTCAAATTTTCTAAATGTTGAGCTTGCTTTGGAGATCTTCCAAATGTTATTATTAAGAGGATAACTTCAAGGATTTGTTTTTTAAAAATTACTTTTTTATTTGTTAATGTAGTTCCAAGTACTTAGTGTAGAGCTTAGAAATATTTTAGCATTTTACATTGGCAAATTAAGTTAGAATCCTGACTGTAATATTTTTTAATTACAAGACTCTGGGGAAATTACACAGGACTCTGCTCTTTGTAAAAGTTCTCAGGGCTTCCCTCATAGCTCAGTTAGTAAAGAATCTGCCTGAAGTGCAGGAGACCCCAGTTTGATTCTGGGTTGGGAAGATCCCCTGGAAAAGGGATAGACTACCCACTCCAGTATTCTTGGGCTTCCCTGGTGGTTCAGCTGGTAAAAGGATCTGCCTGCAATGCAGGAGACCTGAGTTCAATCCCTGGGTCGGGAAGATCCTCTGGAGAAGGAAATGGCAACCCACTCCAGTATTCTTGCCTGGAGAATCCCATGAACGGAGGAGCCTGGTGGGCTACAGTCCACGGGGTTGCAAAGAGTCGGACATGACTGAGCGACTTCACTTTCACTTTTCACTTTCTTTTCACCCACTCCAGTGTTCTGGCCTGGAGAATTCCATGGACTGTATAGTCCATGGGAACGCAGTAAGTCAGACATGACTGAGCCACTTTCAATTTCTTTCCTAATCTTTACTTTCCTCATCAGTTAATCAGGATAAAAACTACTTTATAGTGTGATGGTGAAGACCAAAGACTGATTTATATAAAGTATCCAGGTTTGTGTCTGTTCCATAATAGACCTTGTAGCTATAAACTCCCTTTCTGCAACTCTCTGTGGATTGCTAGCATTTTCTCTCCTGCTGGTCATTAATGACAGACAGCTCATGATGATGTCAAGTCAGAAATTGGGAAGATTCAATTCTGTGTGTACCCCATGCAGTAATCCCCAAGGATATTCCAATCTGTTACTTTCCTCTTTTTCCCTTTCCCCTTCCTTTCTCTCTCTCCTCATTCTTTCTCTCTCTCCCAGCCTCTCTCTCTCTGTGTCTCTTTTCCTCTGACCCTCTTTCTCTCTTTATCTGTCTCTTTTTTGGTCCTTAGCCTAAAAAGGGAGCTGGTTGGGCAAGTAACTCAGAAGAGAACTTTTGCAATGAGGGTGGTAACCTAACGTCCGAAAACTCCTGGTGCTTGAATCTGTTGACTTCCTGTCCTTGTTTATGACACCAGCCAGGGTTGTACTGGCAGGAGTTAACCCCAAACTTCCCAACTCTCTGAAGTCCAAACAATCCTGATTTTACTCCCCAACCCCCTCCTTCTCATCCTTGCTGCCATTTAGAGGAACTGACTGAAAAATGTTTGAGACTGAGTCGTGAGGGGGTGGCAGGGGGTGGCAGGGGGTGTTTTCCATGCCAGATCCCAGATGTGTGGAAACTGTAGAGCTGATCTGCAGAAGGAAAAGCCAAACCCACTGTGGCCCTGGAGTAAGGATGCGAGTCTGCCTCGCCCAACCTGGTCGACAGCCAGTGTTGATTTCTATTTCCGTCTACCGTCTGGAAGCCGGGGCCCTGATGGCTGTACTACAGCCACCAAAGAGGAAGCGCTTAGAGAGGACAGAACACAGCCAAGCAAGCCGTAGCTTTCATTTCTACTTGCTGAATGGGAATAAACTCTTTATAAAAAGCATCTTTTCAGTAAAACAGCAATACATCCTCATGTGTTTTAGTAAGAGTAGGTGGCATTTTTTACTTTACATGTTGGCAGATCCATCATGAAAGTAGCCAGCCCACATCACATAATCTGAAGGATAGAGGATGCATCTGATAGTTGGACCAGGATCTTTCATTTGGAGCTAAGCAAGGGTTAGAAGAAGAGCCATAGATAGTTAAGAGCCTGTCTCTGGGCCACTGACAAATACAATCTCTTTCTAAACCTTTATTCACTTGTCTGACATCCTACACTGTAATTTATCATACTTACTTACAAGACTAAATAAAGGGTAAATATCAGTGGGTATCACCATGAAAGACAAGACATAGAAAGAAGAAACCTTTCCACTTCTCAAATCTTATTAGTAAAGAAATACTGTGTATTATATTTTTCCACAGAGAGCCAACACACATATTAACAAAGGAGCTCTTTATTCTGGCAAGATGAGGTGGAAGAATTCATTTGAGCTGCACTACCTGAAAGTAACACTTTTAAAAACAACATTATATTGCACAAGAGCGTATTACTCCCCCAAAACAAAAATGAAAGAAGACAAAAGTAATATGTATTATAGTCTGGCATGGCGACTTGTTGTCTGCATTTTAGTGAAATGGAACATCTTAAAATCCTGTAGATGATCTTAGCATATGATCCTCAATGGAATCATAAACAAAATCTCATTTTTGAGATTGTGTGTCTAGCTAATTTGGTTGTACCTGAGTCTCTAACTTTGCCTTTTATTTCCTGTAACCCATGGCCCCTACATCTTGTTAAAGGCTCTTAATAGGGTTTCTTATTAGAGAAAAAAGACAGATTTTCTGGGAAAAAGAAGACTCTAATTCAGAATAAAAAGCTTTATGGACTAATTAGAAATTGATAAAGAATGAACCAATGGTAGCAGTAGCAGTAAGTGTCTACAAGTCAAGTCACAGAGTTCAGAAAGGGGTCTCCGAAAGACAACACTGAACTGTAGACAAGAACAGCAGAGGCTTCAGTAGCCATGCCCGGGAAGCTGCCTTCCCAGTGATGGGCCGTAGGAAGTCCAGGGCCAGCAAGCGGTGTACACGCAGAGTAATGGGATAGGACTCCGTGGGGACAGGGATCAGCAGGCAAGGGGAGTAATGGGCACGAGGCCCCCTTGCTTGCATGGCATAGCCCTCACTCTCTGGGCAACGCCAGGTCTTATATAACTGATCTCCCAATGTCTGCATGACTTCAGTGGTTTGTGGAGTCCCAGTTCCCTAGAGAAGAGGGTCAATGAGGAAACAGACCTCGTCTCTAGGTGAAGATGCGCTTTCCCTTACAACGTGCCTTCTCCATAAATGAATATTGAGTGAGGCAGGGAATTCTACCTTTGAGGAACATGCATTTGTCTAAATTTACAAATACGAATGGTATATTTGGTAATAGAGAAGGAGCATGTTTTAAATAAACTTTTAAATTTTAGACCAGTTTTATTTTTACAGAATTATTGTGAAGATGTTACAGAAATTTCCTGTATACCCCACACCTGTCATCCTCAGTTTCATGTGACACCCATTTTTGATGTGACTTCCTCAGGTTTTCCCTACTCTTCTTTTCCCATCATAAGATCTCCTCTTGGTTGTGACAGCTTCTCAGACTCCTTGTTTTAGATAAACTGCATAGCTGTGAGGATTACTGGTCAGGGACTTTGCAGAAAATCCCTCATGTGGGAAGCTTCCCGGGGGGTTCAGTGGTAAAGAACCTGCCTGCCAATGCAGGAGAAGCAAGAGATGTGGGTTCAATCCCTGGGTCCAGAAGATGCCCTGGAGTAGAAAATGGCAACCCTCTCCAGTATTCTTGCCTGGAGAATTCCATGGATAGAGGAGCCTGGTAGGCATCAGCCCATGGAGTTGATGGGGTTGATCCAACAAAGAGTTGGATATGACTAAGCACGGCACAGCAGCAGCCTCATGTGGGATTTGTGTAATTGCTTTGTCATGATCAGACTGGGTTAATACGTCTGGGAGAGGGGGCAGAGATGAAGACCACTGAGATAAAGTACCATTCATATCACATCTTATCAAGGGCGTATACTATCACTGACTTATCTCTGTTGATGTTAGTCCTGACCCTCTGATTTAAGATGGTATTAGCCAGATTTCACCTCTGTAAATTACTATTTTTCTCCTCCTTTCCATATTTCACTCTTTAAAAGTAAGTCACTATATGTAGTCCACACTTAAAGAGTGAGGAATGCTTCTCTTTCTCTTTAAGTGGGGAGTACCTTTGTAAACTATTTGAGATTCTTCTGCCTGAAAAATGTGCCTATTATCTCCTATTTATCCATTCAATTATTTATATCAGTATGGACTCATAGGTATTTATTTTATATTTTGGGTTATAATCCAGTACTACCCTGTTTATTTTCTTGCTCAAGTTCTTCCAACTTTGGCCTTTGGGAACTCTTTCAGTTGTTTCCTGTATCCCTTTCACATATACTCAGTATTGGGGCTTATTTGCCTTTCTGTGTGTGTATATGTGTGGTTTTTTGGAGCACTTCTTTCCTTTTTTCCACTCTAAGATGCTCTAGGCTCATCTTGTGTATTATCTGCCCTAGTCCTAGAGTCAGCCAGCTCTCCAAGGAGCGCCGGTTCCTTTGACTGGAGTCTGGTATTAGAAACCAACATCCAGGTGTTGGTTTTGCCATTGCTACAGGATATTTTTGCTTCTGGGCCCTGTCAATTGACGGATCAAAGAAATATATGTGTGTATGTCACTGTACCTAGCACTTACTAAAGGGCAAGTAAAAATTATTGATTTTATTATGGTTTTAAAATTTTATCTAATAGCAAGAATTTCTAATTAATGGACAGGATCCTTGAGTAATTCCACATCCTAATTTATGAAAGTAAAATGACTTAAAGAGTCTCATTTGTAATACCAGAAAAATCATTGAATATTTGCACAGAGGACTGGAGCCTCATGTACCCCCGACATAAACACACACATTTGTCCTATTGTATGTAAATAACCTACAGAAACAGTAAGTTTATAGTTGCTTTGTAATAATTATAGGCAATCTGAAGCATTTCCAAACATTAATCAATGAAACCAGAAATTAATTCTATTATGCTTATTATTGCTCAGGTGTATAAAAGGCTACTGATTTTTAAATATATAATTTTGATTTTTTTGTGAAACAAATATGTGTGTATGTAGTCTTTTATCATATTCTTGACACTTATAGCAAGCTTCTATACTGACAAAAATGGTTTTAAAATTAATGTAGTGCTCTTTTTCCTTTCTGAATAAATGGCATTTGTCCTAGTAAGAAAGAGATATCTATTTCCCTAGTGAAAATGTAAGACTTACTGTGGAAGAATGGGCTTCCCTGGTGGCTCAATAGGTAAAGAATTCACCTGCAATGCAGGAGACATGGGTTTGATCCCTGGGTAAGAAAGATCCCCTGGAGGGGGAGATGACAACCCATTCCAGTATTTTTGCCTGGGAAACCCCATGGACAGAGGAGCCTGGAGGGCTACAGTCCATGAGGTCTCAAAGATTCTGGCATAACTGAGTATACCATACACACACACAGTGGAAGAGTGGTGAAGTAAAGAATGAGGAAACTAGAGAATAAGCAAAATTTCAGCCTCCAATATGCAAAAAACAGGATTTTGCTAAGTTTTGTGAGAGAACAGATTTTCCAAAATCTTTAGTTTCCGTTAACGTAGCAAAAGCTGAGTGTGGAGGATGAGACTCTTGTCTGCCATAATGAATGTTTTTTCCACCTGTGACCAGAGGCAGGCATGAGATAAAGGAGATAACAGAAAAGACTGCTCCTTCTGCCCCAGCATGAGGTAGGAAGAAAAAGACAACTTTTATTTCACCTTTACTCTCTCTGCGCTTTAGCTGAGAAAGGCATCCCTGTACCAGCTTCATCAAGGATTGAAATGGCACCCCCACTTAAGGTTTGGCACTTTGGGAGGAAGTTACATGACAGGCTGAATCTGAACTGAGAGCGTGACCAGGAGGGATTTATTTTGAGGTTTAGATTTCACAGATTGCTCTTGGTTTCCATGTGGTATAAACTCAGAGCTATTGAAGCTAAGGTACCCTAACCACAAATGGGTGATTTCACTTTATCATCATAAGTTTTGCTGGGGTTTTAAATGTTTAAAACTTATTCTCAGTATTGTAAGAATTTGAGTTAGTTGAATCTTAGACCCATTCATTAAGTTGCATGAAAGAAAGAAAATAGAATTTCAAATCCAAAGGCCTAAGTGATGCTTGGGTTGTCACCTGTGTGTCATGTGACCTTGAAGGGGCCCCTGAACCCTTCTCCCCAGCTTTGCCATTTATAAATAGAAGCCATAAGGGTAATCACCTCCTATGTCATGAAGATTCAGTGAAATAAGGCAAGTGAATTGATCAGCACAATCCCTGAGCCCTGGATAAGGACATGATAAAGTAGAAGATATTTTAATCATTCAAAAATAACTGTTTAGCATGTGCCAGCTACTACTCCTGGTGCTTGAAACACCAAGCACAATTCCTATTCTGGATATGTTCTAAACTCACAGGGGGTGCAAACAATGATAATGACAGCTAACTTTTGTTAACTACTAACTGTGTCCCAGGCACCGTTCTAGCATCCATTCATATTAACTCATGTAAATCTTACAGCAGTACTTTTGGATGGAACTCCATTTTATTTTGAGAAAATAGAGGTACAAACAAGTTGAACAACTTACCTTAAACCACGGTATAGACAGTGGTTGACGGAACTGGGATTCAAGCTCAGGCAAGCAGTGTCTTACATGCATTGGTCATAACTACTATGTTATGCTGCTGCTGCTGCTGCTAAGTCGCTTCAGTCGTAGCCGACTCTATGCGCCCCCAGAGATGGCAGCCCACCAGGCTCCCCCATCCCTGGGATTCTCCAGGCAAGAACACTGGAGTGGGTTGCCATTTCCTTCTCCAATGCATGAAAGTGAAAGTGAAGTTGCTCAGTCGTGTCGTGACCCCATGGACTGCAGCCTACCAGGCTCCTCTGCCCATGGCATTTTCCAGGCAAGAGTACTGGAGTGGGTTGCCATTGCCTTCTCCAAAACAAGATTATGTACCTATGGTGCTAGTGGTAAAGAATTTGCCTTCCAATCCAGGAGATGTAAGAGACGCAGTTTCGATCCCTAGGTTGGGAAGATCCCCTGGAGCAGGGCCCAGCAGCCCATGCCAATATTCTTGCCTGGAGAAGCCCATGGACAGAGGAGCCTGGTGAGTCAGTCAAACACAACTGAAGTGACTTAGCATGCACACAAAGTGATAAAATGACCAGAACAGATTTAATGCATTTTGATCATGATTTGGCTTAAAATATTTTCATCAGGATATTACTCCTAGATGATTATTGGGGAGGTTGCATGCCATTCAGTTTGTGGGATCTCAGTTCCTCAACCACAGACTGAACATATCTCCCTACTCCCCTGTCCTTGGCAGTGTAAGCCCAGAATTGTAACCACTAGGCCATGAGGGAACTCCCCTAGTTGACTGTTTTATTTGACTCTTGGATTAGTTAAAGGTGTGTTGCTTGATTTCCAAATATTTGAGTTGTTCCAGATATATTATTATTAATTATTTCTAATTTTATTCAATATTGATGAAATTACATATACTATATGAATTCAATCTTTGCAAATTCATTGAGACTTGTTCTAGGGCACAGCATATGTTCTATTTTACCAAGCACTAAGAGTTGTCTTATGTATTACATCTCTGTATGTTATAATCTCCAGAGCTTAATTTTTTTTTCTTTAAACAGTCATATGTATTTTAAAGGAAATATAATGCTTTTTTATTTACCTATGTAGCCTTGCCAGTGGTTTTTTAATTCCTTTCTGAGCCTTTCATCAGTCTTAATTCCATTTCATTCTTCAAGAATTCTTCTCAGCATTTCTTGAAGTATAGTTCTCCTAGCAGCAAATACTGTAATTTATCTGCAATGCCTATTTCCAGCCTCCTTTCAGAGTATACAGTTATTGCTACAATCTGGATATAGTTTTTTAAAATCTGTTTCCTCAAGTATCATGCTTCAAACAGTGTAGTTCATAAATTGTAGAAATGCTAGATTCTGTTATGTTCATTTGATGTGTATTTATTTCTTTAACAGACCATTAAGTTGACTGAACTCAGACTCCAAACTTTAGCTTCCCTCTGGTAGGCATTGAGTGAAATCTCTGCTTCATTTACCTTGCTTGGAAGCCAAGATCTACTCTATACCTTCATAGTTCAGAGGGCAGCCAGAAATATGAGTAGAGGTTTATATGCTTCAGAACTTAAGATTTTTATATGCTTAAGATCTTAAGATTCCTCTTCTTTGGCTTTTTGCTTTCTCAGTTTTTCTACTTCACTTTTTTCTACTCTTTTCATGACAGTAACTTCTCTCCACTGGTTCTTCAAGACATTAAGACCATGTATTTTACAACTGATGTGATACCAACAAGGTACTGATCTTACACAAAAACACAAAAAGAACTCCTTTTGGTTGCTCTTATGTGCCTTCAGGATCTTTTACTCCAGAGTTTAGAGTTGTCATCTAATAACTTTTACCCTGCAATCAGAACTGGTCCTTCCAATGTTTAATGTGTGTGATTATTCCTAAATACATATTATGATTTCCCTCCAGGGTACATTTTGAAAAAGAGTGAGGATTTTAAAACACAAAGAGGAAAACACAAGGAGTTTGAGTGGAGGGGTCAGGGGATTTTTTGACCTTGGAGAGGGCAGAGGACTGTGTATATATGCATGACCATGAGTCACTACAGTGAGATGGGTAGAATTCTGGCCCGTGGGTCTGCAGGCAGCAAGTATCACATGCTTAAGGCTCAGCTATCTGAAACAGCAGAGGTTCCTGTGGTACAGAATGGACAGAGGGTAACTTATGATAAAGAGATATAAAAGATGAAGTTCATTGCATAGGGAAAGTCACAGATTGTGCAGAGATTTAGACTCATTCTGAACAGTTGCACTTATATTCACAAGCTTATGGATAAGTTAATAGCGGAGGAATAGCATTACTTCATGAGTGTTTTAGTAAGTTCCTATAGACAGCTCTACAAAATGAAAGAGACAGCATGAAACTCAGGCCAACGGCGAAGAAACCAGTTAGAAGATTTCTGCTATGTCACCCAAATGAGCAAACTGATTTCTAATGATAGAATTTGGTAATCCCAAGAAATAGAGACGTTAATTTTCATGATAAGAATCAGGAAAAAAGTCACAATAAATGCAACATTCAAACTAGAAGGAAATGATATGATATTATAGACTGAATTGTGTCCCCCCAACCCCTGACAAATTCATATATTGAATCGTGATGACTATATTCAAAGATGGGGCCTTCATGGAGGTTCAGTTCAATTCATTCACTCAGTCATGTCCAACTATTTGCAACCACATAGACTGCAGCATGCCAGGCTTCCCTGTCCATCACCAACTCCTGGAGTTTACTCAAACTCATGTCCATTGAGACAGTGATGCCATCCAACCATCTCATCCTCTGTCGTCCCCTTCTCCTTCTGCCTTCAGTCTTTCCCAGCATCAGGATCTTTTCTGATGAGTCAGTACTTTGCATCAGGTGGACAAAGTATTGGACCTTCAGTTTCAGCATCAGTACTTCCAGTGAATATTCAGGACTGATTTCCTTTAGGATTGACTGATTGGATCTCCTTGCAGCCCAAGGGACTCTCAAGAGTCTTCTCTAACACCATAGTTCAAAAGCATCAATTCTTTGCCACTCAGCTATCTTTATGTTCCAACTCTCATATCCATACATGACTACTGGAAAAACATAGCTTTGACTAGATGGACATTTGTCGGCAAAGAAATGTTTCTGCTTTTAATATGCTGTCTAGGTCTGTCATATCTTTTCATGGCTGCAGTCACCACTTGCAGTGATTTTGGAGTCCCCCAAAATAAAGTCTTTCACTGTTTCCATTGTTTCTCTATCTATTTGCCATGAAGTGATGGGACCAGATGCCATGATCTTAGTTTTTGAATGATGAGTTTTAAGCCAGATTTTTCACTCTCCTCTTTCACATTCATCAAGAGGCTCTGTAGTTCCTCTTTGCCTTCTGCCATAAAGAAATAGATCAACTGGAATTCTAACACCTCCACTAGCTTTGTTCATAGTGATGCTTCCTAAGGCCCACTTGACTTCGCATTCCAGGATATCTGGCTCCAGGTAAGTGATCACACCATCGTGGTTATCTGGGTCATGAAGATCTTTTCTGTATAATTCTTTGTATCCTTGCCACCTCTTCTTAATATCTTCTACCTCCATTAAGTCCGTGCTGTTTCTATCCTTAATTGTGCCCATCTTGCATGGAATGTTCCCTTGGTATCACTAATTTTCTTGAAGAGAGCTCTAGTCTTTTCCATTCTATTGTTTTCCTCTATTTCTTTTGCACTGATCACTGAGGAAGGCTTTCTTATCTCTCCTTGCGATTCTTTGGGACTCTGCTTTCAGATGCGTATATGGTTCCTTATCTCTTTTGCCTTTAGCTTTTCTTCTTTTCTCAGCTGTTTGTAAGGCCTCCTCAGGCAACCATTTTTCCTTTTTGCATTTCTTTTTCTTGGGGATGGTCTTGGCAACTGCCTCCTGTACAGTGTTAGAAACCTCCATCCATGGTTCTTCAGCTACTCTGTCAAATCTGATCCCATGAGTCTATTGGTCATTTCCACTGTATAATTGTAAGGGATTTGATTTAGAGCATACCTGAATGATTATGCTCTAAATCATATGGATATGGTTTGCTCTTGTGGAATGGTTATGCTCTTATGTTTAGTTGTTTACCCTACTTTCTTCAATTTAAGTCTGAGTTTTTCAATAAGGAATTCAAGATCTGAGCCACAGTCAGCTCCCGGTCTTGTTTTTGCTGACCATATACAGCTTCTCCATCTTTGGCAGCAAAGAATTTATGGAGGTAAATAACATTCAGTTCAGTTCAGTTCAGTCATCCAGTCATATGTGACTCTTTGCGACCCCATGAACCACAGAACTCCATGCACTCTGTCCATCACCAACTCCCAGACTTCACCCAAACTCAAGTCCATTTAGTTGATGATGCCATCCAACAATCTCATCCTCTGTTGTCCCCTTCTCATCCTGCCTTCGATCTTTCCCAACATCAGGGTCTTTTCAAATGAGTCAGCTCTTCACATCAGGTGGCCAAAATATTGGAGTTTCAGCTTCAACATCAGTCCTTCCAGTGAATACCCAGGACTGATTTCCTTTAGGATGGACTGGTTGGATCTCCTTGCAGTCCAGGGGACTCTCAAGAGTCTTATCCAACACCATAGTTCAAAAGAATAAATTCTTCTGCGCTCAGCTTTCTTTATAGTCCAACTCTCACATCCATACATGACTACTGGAAAAACCATAGCCTTGACTAAATGGACCTTTGTTGGCAAAGTAATGTCTTTGCTTTTTAATATGCTGTCTAGGTTGGTCATAACTTTCATTCCAAGGAGTAAGCGTCTTTTAATTCCATGGCTGCAATCACCATCTGCAGTGATTTTGAAGCCCAGAAAAATAAAGTCAGCCACTGTTTCCACTGTTTCCCCATCTATTTGCCATGAAGTGATGGGACCAGATGCCATGATCTTAGTTTTCTGAATGTTGAGCTTTAAGCCAACTTTTTCACTCTCCTCTTTCACTCTCATCAAGAAGGTTTTTAGTTCCTCTTCACTTTCTGCCATACCGTGGTGTTCTGCATTTCTGAAGTTATTGATATTTCTCCCAGCAATGTTGATTCCAGCTTGTATTTCGTCCAGTCCAGCGTTTCTCATGATGTACTCTGCATATAAGTTAAATAAACAGGGTGACAATATACAGCCTTGACGTACTCCTTTTCCTATTTAGAACCAGTCTGTTGTTCCATGTCCACTTCTAACTGTTGCTTCCTGACCTGCATACAGGTTTCTCAAGAGGCAGGTCAGGTGGTCTGGCATTTCCATCTCTTTCAGAATTTTCCACAGTTTATTGTGATCCACACAGTCAAAGGCTTTGTCATAGTCAATAAAGCAGAAATGATGTTTTTCTGGAACTTTCTTGCTTTTTCCATGATCCAGCAAGTGTTGGCAATTTGATCTCTGGTTCCTCTGCCTTTTCTAAAACCAGCTTGAACATCTGGAAGTTCGTGGTTCACGTATTGCTGAAGCCTGGCTTGGAGAATTTTGAGCATTATCTTACAAGTGTGTGAGATGAATGCAATTATGTGGTAGTTTGAGCATTCTTTGGCATTACCTTTCTTTGGGATTGGAATGAAAACTCACCTTTTCCAGTCTTAAATGAGGTCATATGGTAGGGTCCTAATCTGATAGAGCTAGCCTCCTTATAAGAAGAGGAAAATACCAGAAATGTGCATATACAGTAAAAGAGGTCTTGTGTGGACCCAGTAAAGAGGCAGGCAGGGAGAAAGGCCTCAGAAGAAGTCAATCCTGTCAATACCTTGATCTTGGACTTCCAGCTTCCAGACTGGGACAAAATGTCTATCATTGAAGCCATCCAGTCTCTGATCTTTTCTTATGTCAGCCATAGCAGAGTAAGTGATGGATAGTTCTTAATTTTTAGAATTTTTCACCATCCATACAGCCATCTCATCTATCATGCATTTGATAATTCTTTGTTAAGGATTCATTATTTGCCAGCAATAATGAATTGCTGTGTTCCATCTAAGGCACATAAATGAAGAAGACATGGTAGCTAACATGTAAATATCCTGTCCCTTATTCTCTCCCTCACCATCCTTCCACTTTTGCTTTCTCTTCTTCTCATCTCTCTTGTTCCACCTCCTACTCTTGGTAGTAACAATAAGTGGCATTGGTGCCCTCCCTTCACTGATGGTAATCATTAGCACTGGCCCACAGTGCCATCCAGGGGATAGAATCCAATTTAATTACCCCCAACCTGCAATTCCCAGTAGATACTTCAATCCATCACCTCTTACAGCTGTTTGGAAAATGATCCAAGTTATCTGCTGAAATTCACGGGAAGGTAGCATGGTACCAGCACACCATCATTTTAATTCCCTTTTCAGAGGAAATGTGTATTGAGGATGTATACGAGCATCTGTAATCACAAACCACGCTGTCATGGTACCAGCTGGCCATCTTAACTCAATGGCCACAAAAAAAAAAAACAAGCCAAATGATAACGTTTCTTTATTTCAATCCTAGCTATCATCCAGGTAGGGTATTTTCAGGGAGAATGTGTCCATGTCAGTGCTATTTAAATAATAATGGAAACTTTTGATATCTACTTTTTTTTTTTCTTCAGTGGTTTACCTTCAATGTATGTTGCTAGGGAATCCAATCATGGAGCAAGGGATTAAAAGATAAACAACCTATTTCAGGGAGGCAGGCTATTGCAATGTTCAGAACAAGGACTTTTTGATTAGAAATCTGGATTCAAATATCTAATGGTCCCACCTTGCAGTAGTGTATTTACACTTGTCAGCATTGACTTGCTCATCTGTAGAAGGGGATTAATGACATACTATTTGTAGAGCACAGTGTCTAGCACATGTTGTTGTTGTTCAGTCGCTAAGTCATGTCTGACTCTTTGCAACCCCATGGACTGTAGTCCACCAGGCTCCATTGAATTCTGCAGGTAAGAATACTGGGGGGGGGGTTGCCATTTCCTTCTCCAGGGTGTCTTCCTAGACCAGGAATTGAGCTAGCATCTCCTGCATTGGCAGGTAGATTCTTTACCACTGAGTCCCCAGGGAAGTTCCTAGCATGGGGTAGGTGATGCAAAATTATTACTCTCCTTCCTCCTGCTTCCCCACAAGCCATTCCTAGCATGCCCTATGGTTGAATCTGTTTGAATTGTACTGAGATTAGCTTAAGGGAACTTTCTCACCAGCCTGATCAGCAAAAGACCCAGGGGGCTGAGGTTAGCTCCATTCAGCAGACACGTGTTTGTTCATTATAAAGGCACCAACGCCTTGAAGGCACCTCAAACCTCTTTCTCTCTCAGAGAATTTGATATTCATGCTGCTACATCAAAAGGTTGGGGCAGCTATTATGTATTAAAATGTGTCATTTTAAATTGCCTTTTTTTTTTTTTTTTTTGCTAGCACTAGCAATATAGATATTGAAATTTCTTCAGAAAGTGCTTATCTCATCAAGACTAAAATTATAGTATATGAAATACTAATTACAGTATTATGAAGAAGGTTGAACTTTTCGGTGACATTCTGTCTATTAGGAGAATACTAATTTTCTCTCTTTCTTAAGTCAGATAGAGGTGCCCATTATGAGATATGTGATCCCCCATCACTTCTATTGCCCAATGCCATTTTCACAGTGTAGCAGGATAAGGGCTCTGACTCTTGGTCTTGGCCGAAGTCATCTGAACCTTTTCATCTGCTTCCAAAGAAGTACTGGAAATTGAAACCAAGTATGCCCCAGACTGAGAGTTCTCATGCAGTGGAAAATACTTTGGACAAGGAATTCTAATCAATGTCCTCATAGGCTGACTTTTTATAGCTCAAAGTGTATTTAAAGTTAAATAAGTTAATACTTTCAAAACACTTGCAACTTTGCCTGGCATAGTAAATGCTCATTAAATATTATCTGCTATCAGAACTTTATCAGTATTATTTTAATTTTATGCAACTTCACAGCACCTAAAACCTTTTATGCCCACTATTGTTGTTTCAGTCACTAGGTCATATACGACTCTTTTGCAACCCCGTGGACTGTAGCCCACCAGGCTCCTCTGTCCATGGGACTTCTCAGCCATGAATAGTGGAGCAGGTTGCATTTCTTTCTCTAAGGGATCTTCCCAACCCAGGGATCAAACCCAAGTCTTGCGTTGGCAGGCAGATTCTTTACCACTGAGCCACTATGCCCATTTGCCAATATAAATGGCTTGTTTGAGGACAGAGAGCTAGCAAGCTGGGGAGACAGAGCTTGAGCGAGGATCCTATGAACACAATTTTTATTTAGCCATTCATTTATTTAACAGACACTGTTCTTGCTGGGCACACAAAGATAAATGAGACTCAGTGCCTCTCCTCCTTGAGCTCCCCAGCCATGGGAAAAGATGAACCAGCAGCCATCTGATGGGATGCCATCTGGTCAGAGCCATAACAGAGCCGGTCAGGGCAGAAGCACAAGCATCCACGCTTCCGTGCTTCCCAGGATGAGTAAGGACCACCCGAGGAGGGAGCCCTTTCCTCTCTAGGTTAGGTCATGTTATTGGCCTGCATTCATTTTCTCATCTGAAACACAAGGATTTTGAAATGGTTGATATTCATGGTTCTCCTTAATTCAAACTTTTCTATTTCAATACAGAATTAGCTGCCCAGTACAATGGTTTTTCAGAGTGGTTCTGAAAATCTTGGGTAGAGGGATTTTGAAAATTGAAGGGTAAGAGGGCTGGCTTACTTCTGCTTCAGACCGTGTTTCTAACCTTTTGCACACCATGGTGTATACAAGCGATAATCACACATGTGAAGGAAACACAAATAAAGGGAATGGGATCCCCTCCCCTTAGGAACTGAACAGATCAATGTCTTGGCACATCAGTAGCCCACTTGAGGCGCACAGTTGCGGCCACTGGACCCCAGGTAGAGAGTATGGAATTAAAGGATGGCGGAATAGAAAAGCAACCCTAAGACTAATATTTTGAGTATCTTATGAGACAGAAACCACTGCCGGCCGCACCACTTACCATGTGTGAACTTAAGTAGTTTATTAAACTCTTTGGTGCTCAGTTTCCTCATCCCTAAAAAGAGGGCCATAATCTGTCTCATGCAGCTATTGTGAGATGAGGAGTGGCGTGAATAAGCCTAGTATTTAGGAAGCACTGAGTAATTGTTATCGGCTTTGCCATCTTCTTTCCCAGTTAGAAGACTGGGCAAGTGTTTTCCTGGACTCCTTTCAAGCCGTTGCCTTTTTTTGACTGATGTCACTATTATTATTTTCAAAAATTGATTTTCTTCTTATTCCCTAAAAATCAAAATAAATAATCCAAAAGGGAGAAACTATTCTGGCATGTACCCAAAATGAATAGCAATGATTAGAAATTTCAGGGTTCTCATTCCAATAAGCCTTACCTACTTACTTCCCACTGCACAGAGATATCAGCTGTAGAAAAGATTTATTTAAAACCCCCAAAAGGTCAATGGTCTATGAAGCCACTGCTTCTGTGCATATACGATTCCATGATTCATGTAATATGAATAAGCCAAGGTTTAATGTCCTAGTTTTATAGTAATATAGATTTTGCTTCTCAAATAGGGAAAATTTTTATTTTAATTTTTCTGTACATGTGGGCATGATTTAAAAATTTAAATAGTACTGAGAGGATTAAAATGAAAAAAAAAACTTATACCTTGCCTCATATCCTCCCAAACTTATCAAGTTACACGTATTTTACTTATCTGTTTTCATTATTATTCTTACCAAACTGAACACGAGTTTGCTTACCAAGATACTGCAAAACCCATCTACTAACACTGGATTCTGCTGAAGGAAAGTGTAGCATTTATTTGTAGGGTGCCAGGAGAATGGGCAGCTGGTGTTCAAAAGACCCAAACTCTCAGATGACTCTCAGTGAAGAGTTTTGAAGGGCAGTCTTTGAGGTGAGAGGGCTTCCCTGGTAGCTCAGCTGGTAATGGATCCGCCTGCAATGCAGGAGACCCCGGTTCAATTCCTGGGTACAGAAGACCCACTAGAGAAGGGATAGGCTACCCACTCCAGTATTCTAGCCTGGAGAATTCCATGGACTGTATAGTCTGTGGGGTTGCAAAGAGTCAGACATGACTGAGCTACTTTCACTTTCACTTGGAGGTGAGAGTTGCGGCTCATGGGCTTTCTTCTGATTGGTTGGTGATGATGTGGCAGGATGATGTTTCAGGAATATCAATGATCGACCTTCTGATTCCAACCAGTCTAGGGGCTGTGTGCTTGTGGTCAGCATGTAGTCACTCTTCTCTCCCTGGGTGAGGGTCTTAGTTTCTGCAGAATACCTCGTAGATTTGCATCAGATTGTTATGTATATCCCTTGAGGAGGAACTAGTACTATATTAGCACTAAACTGTTGTCTAAGCTATTATTGCTTTTCTTGCTTGACTGCTTTTCCTTGTTTCTGCATTCTCTCACTTCCCTAATCAGAAACTCTTTGGGTCTGCCCTTTGGAACTCAAGAAAGACCTAGGATACTAAAGCCTTTTATCTATAATAAAGAAATGGGGAACCCAGAGAGGCTTCTGTACCCAAGAAGGCCCTGCAGGATCCTGCTCCATTTCAGTACTGATCTGTATGTGTCTAAATAAATCATTTATATCACTATTTCTTGATTTATCCTTTTAGATACTTTTATTTCTGTTTGGACTTTGGCTCTCTTACATATATAGTTCTTCATTTTAAAGCTCTAAAATACTTTGTGACAATGTTTTAAAAATCAAGTCAAAAGCCTGATAAAAATATAGTTAGTATAGCACAAAAATACTATCACTGACATTGAAAATTGCATAATATCATTTTTTATATATTATTTTAATAAAATAGTATTTTATTTATGAATTTTCTGTATATTTATCAACAGTTATTCAGAATCTCCTGGGGGCTCAGATGGTAAAGAATCTGCCTGCAATTCTGGAGACCTGGGTTTGATCCCTGGGTTGGGAAGATCCCCTGGAGAAGGGAATGTCTATCTGCTCCTGTATTCTTGCCTGGAGAATTCAATGGACAGAGGAGCCTGGTGGGCCACAGTCCATGGGGTCACAGAGTTGGACATGATAAGTGGCACACTTTCACCTTCCTTCTCCTCCATGGAGGGCTCTCTTTTGGGCCCCCCTGTTTCCCTGGTCCTATATAACTGACTGCATTCCCACTGGCCTAAACCTTCTCACTCCCCTGTTCCTGGGGGAGAGAGCCCATTCCCTAAATCAAGCACATCCTTCTTGATTTAGTTCTTTGTTTTTCTGAAGTGCACCCTCTAATTACTAGAGGATGCTTGTAGCTGTTAAATCAATTCCTAAGAGGGAAGTCATTTTAATTCTATTGTTGTACCTGATTGAAAGTACGTCTGAGGACAGACAGCCAGGTTAGAAATCATATTTCTCTAGCAATTTGAAAACATTTCTCAGTTAATTTTACAATTCATTATTGCTGTCAGGAGCCTGATTCCATTCTGGCCCCTGATTGCCAAGAGGTGACTTGCTGTTTGTTCTCCATGGAAGCTTCTTAGGATCTTGCCTTCATTCCCAGTGACCTTGATGTGGGTGTTTCTTCATCTACAGAGACAGGCACTCTGGCCCATAGTCTGCAGACTTTCCTTCTTTGCTTTTGTGACAACTTCTATTATTCTTATATAATTGATTTCTCTCCATTGACAAAGAAAATAAAAAAGAACAAGTAAAGAAATTGATTTTTTTTCACACTATAACAGCAAGAAGAGAACTCCAGATTTGAGAATTAGAGGGTCTTGGCAGGGTTTGTTTGTTTATTTGTTTGTTTGTTTGTTTTTTACCATATGCTTTAATTGGGAGGAGTAGGCAAGTTTTAGGAGTACTGACTTTTAGTTGGGGTTGTTTGTGTAACCTGTGAATATCTCAGTCAACTGAACAGAAAATATTTACCTCTGTGTCAAACTAGTTTTGAAGTAACAAAGTTCTAATCTCAGTTAAATATCTATTTGTTGAAAGATAGATCATCTATTATTTCCTATGGTAACTTCCCAAATTTGCTTTTCTGTTCAACTACTGGAAGACATTTTGGAACTTTTAAAAAATCCATCTTTTTTAAAAATTAATCATAATTTTAATTTTCCAGAAATTTTTATTTATCTTCAGTTATACTGTTTCTTTTTTTGTTTTGTTTTAAATCATATCCTCTACTTGTTCCAAGAGTTCATTCTTATGTTTTCTCTTATTTAGAATTTTCTCCAGCTTTTGTTCTTTGGGAGTTTCGTTCTCTCTCTCTCCCTCCTCTCTTTCTCTATCTCTCCTGTGGCATATTTAAAGCATACCTTCATTCAGTGTATGTTTCTTTACATTAAGCTATGAGATACTAATTGGTGGGTTGAAGATTTTCCAGATAGGGGAAAGGGAAGTGGGTAAGAGTTGCCTTTGACTCTTGGGTTTCACTTTAGAGAAATGAGATGGCAACCACCCCTTCCCCCACAGTGGAACCTCCATATGCTGTCATCTATGTTTTATTCCTGGGTTTTCTCTTTTATTTTTTACAGACAGAAATCCTCCAGGCTCTAGCTTTGGAGAGATACACCTTTTTCCTTGCATTTAGGAGTAGCAAAGGAAGAAAGCTGGGACTCTAGGATTGAAAACACAGACTCTCACCCCATCTCCCTACAACTGTTGACCCCACGCCTCACCTCCATTCTTCCCTATGCCTGGCGTGCATGATTCCAGAACCTACAGAATTCATTTCCCTAGAATATGAAGTTCTAGCTTCATGGAGGTGGAGGCACGGCAGGAGCAGGGAAAGGGAGAGGAAATAAACCCTGGTCACAGAAGACAGAAGGAGATATGCAAAGTAACTACTTCACACACCAGTTTTAACAACCCACTTATTCCTATTCCTTTCATCACTGACACCTTCGTAGTTGTCTCAAGCTACAAATCCTTCTTAGCATCCTAGTGGGGACTGCTGCATCCCCCTTGGTATAGCCCTTTAGGTTCAGAGGTTTTGTTTTGTTTTGTTATTTTAAGTCCTGCAAAACTATGCCATGTATTACCTCCCCATCTACTTCCATTTTTTTTTAATTTTTTAGAAATCCCTTTTCTACTTTTATTCTTTCTGTAATATTGCTTTTTAACTACTAAAGAATATATTTAATTTTATTTTAATAGAGTTTTAGAAGAGAAAGAAAATAAATGTGTATAGCCATTCCATTCTGTTATAGCTGAATTCAAGTATGACATTTATTATCTACTTACTTTTGCTCTTTCATTCTTTTTTTAGACACATTTAATAGTCTTTGAGTGACTACCATAATAGTAAAGTTATAAGAACAACATTAATAACTTTCATTCTTGAAGTAATATATTATTTTAGGGTTTTAAAAGCCCTTTAGCATTTAATCCTCTATGTGGAGTAAATGTTTTTATCCTCATAATACACAAGATAATTGAGGTTGATAGAACTTAAATAATACGTCTATAGCCACATAGTTGTTAAAGGGCTCAAAAGTGAGCTCAGAATTTTGGACCCTTACTCTGGTTCTCTTTTTACAACATTATAAACACATTTTTCTATCCATTTATATGAAACTTAAGTAGGAACAAGACCTAACTTTTCCCTCAAGGACTTCTTAATCTAAGGGGAAATCTGATGATATTTTAATTTTAATATAAAAAAGAATAGAATGAGTATTTCAGTGTTAATAGACTGTGCTTCCTAGATAGAGAGCATGTTTGGAGAATGAAAGAAAAGAAAGTGTTGTTCTGGTTAGAAAAATCCGAGACAATGGGCATTTGAGCTCTGACCATGAAAGAAGGGCATGCTTCTATAAGCAGACAGAAGAAGGAATTTCCTGAATGGTAGAAAAGAACAAAAAAATACATTGAGAGGGGCAATCCTTAGGGTAATACAGGAATAGGAGCTCTAGCTGCCTACTGCAGGATGAGTGGCCGGAAGTGGGTTGGAACGGTAATTTAGAGCAGTATCATAGAGGTCTTGAATGTCTTGCTAATGAATTCAGAACTGATTGATTTTTTTTTCTTTTTTTAAAATTAATTTATTTTTCATTGAAGGATAATTGCTTTACAGAAATTTGCTGTTTTCTGTCAAACCTCAACATGATGATTTTTTTAAAAAGGAAACTAAATTAATGACATAAAAATGTTATTGCTTTTTCTGTTTTCTTACCAATTTTTTTCAAATGATTTCATACTTTTTAGATATAAAGTTAATCTTGAGAACTTAAAGAGAAAGAACTGGAGGTCTTTGTTGCTAAAGTTGCCTCTATATGCTTGGGAAAGGTGAATAGGATAAACTGGGAAAGTATCAGGGAAAGAGGCTTTAATAACTTCCCTCACATGCACAGACTTCAAAGATAAGGAAACTATGGCCCAGGGAGGTTATCAGTTGTAATTCTTTCATATTTGCTATAATACCTAATTCTCACTTCTATTATAAAAACAATAAGAGCAATGTGCGTGTGCGCTAAGTTGCTTTAGTCGTGTCTGACTCTGTGTGACCCTATGGACTGTAACCCACCAGGCTCCTCTGTTCCTGAGATTCTCCAGGCAACAACACCGGAGTGGGTTGCCATGCCATCCTCCACGGGCTCTTCCCGAGCCAGGGATCAAATCTATATGTTTTAAGTCTTCCTGCATTGGCAGGTAGATTCTTTACCACTACTGCCACCTGGGTAGCCCAATAATAGCAGTCATTTAAATTTTTATCAGGCTTCCCAGGTGGCACTAGTGATGAAGTACCCACCTACTGATGCAAACAGGTGTAAGAGAAGAAGGTTTGACCCCTGCACGAGGAAGGTCCCCTGAAGGAGAGCGTGGCACCCCACTCCAGTATTCTTGCTTAGAGAATCCCATGGACAGGAAAGCCTGGTGTGCTACAGTCCATAGGGCTGCATAGAATTGGACATGACTGAAGCGACCTAACACTCAAGCAGACTTTTATCATCTAGTATAACCGTTAGGAATAGGTTTCTGCAAAACACCGCAGAAGGGCAGGTCATATTCCAAGGACTTGAGACACTATGAAAAATAAATGTTTAGTGGGAAGGGGATAAGAAATAAAACCTATGAAACACTTTATGTTATGTTTAGTAAAATAAAACAGTAATGACAGAATGCTCAATAGATAGCACTAATGATATTTTATGCATCTTAACTTAGGAATAGTCCTTGCAATTAATTTTCATTTATTACCTCTTCAAAACGTTCCGAGTTTTATTCCCCTGCGGTTTCTAGGATAGCCTTGTTCCTTGTTTGTGTGGATATTTTGCAGGGCAAGAGGCATTTGTTTCTGTGTTTTTTCTCCAAATAAATTTGTCTTCTTCTTTTTTTTTAATTGAGGTACAGTTGACATACAATATTAGGTTTCAAGTGAACAACACAGTGATTCTACATATATACATTAGAAGCTGATCACCACAATAAGTCTAGTAACTGTTATCATACAAACTTATTGCAATACTATTGACTGTATTTCCTGTACTGTATATTTTATCCTGGTGGCTTTATTCTTTTATATAAGAAGTTTGTACCTCTTAATCCTTTCATCCTTCCATATATATATATATATCCATGATCATGGGAGATAATATTGTGTAGCAGTTAATTGCGCAGATTCAGTATGTTCTTGGGCTTGAATTTTGTCTGTACCATTTATTTACTTGTAACTTTGGACACCTTTATGGTTAATCAGGTCATTAAACTCTTTTGTATACTTATTATGTTTATTCTTGCCACCTTTTCTTAATATCTTCTGTATCTGCTAGGTCCATACCATTTCTGTCCTTTCTTGTGCAAATCTTTTCACGAAATGCAGAGAAGAATGACACAAAAAAGAGCTTAATGACCCGGATAACTACAATGGTATGATCACTCACCTAGAGTCAGACATCCTGGAGTGCTAAGTCAATGGGCCTTAGGAAACAACACTACAAACAAAGCTAGGGGAGGAGATAGAATTCCAGTTGAGCTATTTCAAATCCTAAAAGATGATGCTGTTAAAGTGCTGCACTCAATATGCCGGCAAATTTGGAAAATTCAGCAGTGGCCACAGAATTGGAAAAGGTGAGTTTTCATTCCAATTGCAATGAAGGGCAACACCAAAGAATGTTCAAACTACTGCACAATTGCACTCATTTCACATGCTGGCAAGGTTATGCTCAAAATCCTCCAGTATGAATCAAGAACTTCCAGATGTACAAGCTGGATATATAAAAGGCAGAGGAACCAGAGATCAAATTGCCAACATCTATTGGATCATAAAAAAAAGCAAAAGGATTCAGGAAAAACATCTGCTTTATTGACTACTCTAAAGCCTTTAACTCTGTGGATCACAACAAACTGTGGAAAACTCTTCAAGAGATGGGGATACCAGACCACCTTACCTGCCTCCTGAGAAACCTGTATGCAGGTCAAGAGGCAACAGAACTGGACATGGAACAACAGACTGGTTCAAATTGGGAACAAACTAAGTCAGGGCTGTATATTGCCACCATGCTTATTTAACTTTTATGCAGAGTATATCATGTGAAATCTTTGACTGGATGAAGTATAATCTGGAACCAAGGTTGCAGGGAGAAATATCAATAACCTCAGATATGCAGATGACACCACCCTTGTGGCAGAAAGTGAAGAAGAACTAAAGAACCTCTTGATGAAGGTTGAAGGGGAGTGTAAAAAATTGGCTTAAATTGCAACGATCAAAAAACAAAGACCCTGGCATCTGGTCCCATCACTTCATGGCAAATAGATGAGGAAACAATGGAAACAGTAAAAGACTTTTCTCAGGCTCCAAAACCACTGCAGATTGTGACTGCAGCCATAAAATTAAAAGACACTTACTTCTGGGAAGGAAAACTATGACAAATCTAGACAGGGCATTAAAAAGCAGAGACATCACTTTGCCAACAAAGGTCGGTGTAGTCAAAGCTATGGGTTTTCCATATGTATGGATATGAGAGTTAGATCATAAAGAAGGCTGAGCGCCAAAGAATTGATGCTTTCAAACTGTGGTGTTGGAGAAGACTCAAGAGTCCCTTGGACTGCAAGGAAATCAAACCACTCCATCCAAAAGGAAATCAAACTTGAATATTCATTGGAAGGACTGATGCTGAAGCTGAAGCTCCAATAATTTGGCCACCTGATGCAAAGAGCTGACTTATTGGAAAAGACCCTGATGCTGGGAAAGGAAAAAGGCAGGAGAAGGAGACGACAGAGGATGAGATGGTTGGAGGGCATCACCCACTCAGTGGACATGAATCTGAGCAAGCTCTGGGAGATGGTGAAGGACAGGGAAGCCTGGTGTGCTGCAGTCCATGGGGTCGCAAAGAGTTGGACACGACTGAGTGCCTGAACAACAGTGACAACCTTGAGCAAGTCTGTTAACCTCACAAACACTCTATTTCCTCAACCAAAAATGTAGATAGGCTGCATCTTACAGGGTTATGGTAGTTATTAGTGGATCCTTATTACATATGCTTCACTTATTTATTTTTAATGCACAGGAAACATTCAAATGTTAACAATGACAAATATAATGATCTTTTTTTGAATTTAATTTTATATACAAGCTTATGAAACATGGTGGGGAGATTTTTGTTATTTTTATTTTATAGATGGAACATATTGTGACTGAGAATCTAGTGCCTAACTAACTTTCCAAAGACCGGATTACTTCTTGAGTGTAGAAATTTGATTCCAGGTTTTCAAATTCTGAATTTAGCCCATTTGTAATATATTTCCTATTATCTAAAATAGAGCCCTACTGTTCTTTCTTTGGTTTCTACTCTTTGTAGCATCAGTCCTTGCTCACATTTAACCAAGGTAAGTGAGGGGGCAAGGAGGAATTTCTGTTCAAATGAAACTAACCATTCATCCCTACTGAGCAATTTTGAAGGGAAGCAATTTTCCTATTCTCTGCAAACCATTCCCAGTTACAATGAACAGTTGGAGAAAAAAAATGTTAGTCTCACTACTTTATTAAACATCTTTTAAAAGGATATCAAAAGGGTTTCATTTATAAAATGTTGTAAAGGTGTAAAAACATCACCAACTACAAAGACAGATGGTTGAAGTAAAACAGAAACCAATCCTTTTTGACAAGAATTCCTGGTCTGATGACCCTGTTCCTCTCTGAAATGTAGCTTGTGATAATTTGACATTAATCAAACTACACTTTAAACAGACTGTTACATTAAGGAATGCACATTTGTCCTCAGAGATAGTGCTGAATCCTTTTTACTCTTCATCGAATTGCATTTTAATTGACTAGCAAATTAAGAAATGCATTCCCTACATATAATAAGATAAAACATTAGCAAACATAAATAAGAGATTCCTATCAAAAGGATATAGATTTGTCTAGCTACAGAGCTGTACAACCCCAGTCTGTTTAAGACTACATCTAGGTTAGTATTGCTGGCACCAACTTTAGCAATATTATGACACTGTAGAGAAGTCATCAGAATTTTATATATGCATAAACATATGTTTGTGTGATATATATATGAATATATATTGTATATATAACATATACTATAACAGTATTTTCTTCTCCTTTGACCAGGAACATTAGATTATGTCTGTATCCTGAAATGTGACATAGTAGCTCACATCTGTAAACAGTCCTCAAACTGTTAAGCCCCACTGATCTCAGCGAGGGAAAGGAAATCATACTTTAGTCTAAGACTTTTACTAAAAAGACTCAATGTTGAAACTATGGTATTGTGCCTTATGTGTTATAAAAGGGAAAAATGGCAGAAATAAGAATGTGTGCCTCTTGCCCTTAAGAAACATAAATTCTATAGTTATGTTGAATATGAAATAATAAAATTTTAAAATGGCATCAATAATTTATATTTTAAGGTACTTTGTCATTTTCAAAGTATAGTTATAACCATTGTTCCAAGTGCTCTCTCACATAGACACCATTCAGTATGATTTGTCTCGATACTGCTTTGCTAGGATATGACTAAAGAAATAGAAACTATTATTAGTTCCATTGTATATGTAAAATTTTTAAAGAGAAGTTTCACAGAGGCTAGGTAACTTGCCCAAAGTAAGTTTCTAATAAATATCACAGTTTAGATTTGAATCCATTGGACAATAGGATTGTTAATCCCACTGCTCTGGTTAGCTGGGAAAGTCTAGAAATCAAGAAAACCCATTTATATTGTGAGTATAAGTGGCACAGCCAGATCCTGACACTTTTCAAAATTAAATGCTTTTCTATGTTACCATAGTATATTGTTCATTTCTTTGCTATATGGCACCCAGTATAGAGTGACATGTAATATATTTAGTTAACTATCTATCTTTCTCCCTGAGACCTGAGTTTCTGAGGGCAAGGACCAAGCAGTTCATCACTGTGCTCCCATCACAGATCCTAGACGTACTTTCTGATTATCTTCCTAGTCTAACAATGGTACCAAGGCAGAAACTGACAGTTTTTCTACCTCTGGTGGGTAGTTTGCAGTCTGTGCCCTTCCAGCCATTAGACACTGTACTGACCCAAGCATCACACTCAAATTTTGAGTTAGAGACTCATTTTCAAAGCCGAGTACTCTTCTCCTTGAGTTTTTCTACTTTTCAGCAAGGATGAGGGAGCCCTTGTCTACTGCCTTATCCCTTATTGAACCTTCTCCAAACTACATGTCTCTGTTCTATTAATTCCTTAGACTGAAAACTTCACCTTTCTCCCTGTTGCTTTTGGAATTATATAATGGTTACTCATCTACAGGAATTAAGTTGGAAGTGCAAGCACCTTTTTAAGGTAAAATAGCAACTTTGCTTTTATTATTCTTTTTAAACCATTTTTGTTGAAATATAGTCAATTTACAATGTTGTGTGAGTTTTTCAGGTGTGCAGCAAACTGATGATTTATATATACATATTTATGTTCTTTTTCAGATTCTTTTCCATTCTAGGTTACGACAAAATACTGACTATGGTTCCCTGTACTACACAGTAGAATCTCATTTATCTATTTTATATATAGCAGTATATATATGCTAATCTCAGACTCTTAATTTATCCTTTAATCCCTCCTCCCTTTCCCCTTTGGTAACCGTAAGTTTGTTTTCTGTGACTATGAGTCTGTTTTTGTTTCATATATAAATTTGTTTGGTCACTTTTTAAAACTCTACATATAAGTGTTATCATGTAATATTTGTCTTTCTCTGCCTAACCTATTTCACTTAATATGATAATCTCTAGGTCCATCTGCATTGCTGCAAATGACATTATTTCATTCTTTTCTATAGCTAATAATATTCATATATATATATATACACCCAAACACATACACCACATCTTCTTTGTCCATTCATCTGTCAGTGGACATTTAGGTTGCTTTCATGTTCTGGCCATTGCAAATAGTGCTGTAATGAACATTTGGGTGTGTGTATCTTTTCGAATTATGGTTTCCTCCAGATATATGCCCAGGAGTGGAATTGCAGGACATTATGGTAGTTCTTTTTGCTTTTGCATAGCGTTCATGGGGTTCTCAAGGCAAGAATGCTGAAATGGTTTGCCATTCCCTTCCCCAGTGGACCACATTTTGTCAGAACTCTCCACCATGACCCGTCCATCTTGGGTGGCCCTGCACAGCATGGCTCACAGTTTCATTGAGTTTTCAAGGCTGTGGTCCATGTGATCAGATTGGTTAGTTTTCTGGAATTGTGGTTTCCATTCTGTCTGCCCTCTGATGAATAAGGATAAGAGGCTTGTGGAAGCTTCCTGATAGGTGGCACTGGCTGTGGGGGAATCTGAGACTGACTCATTTGAAAAGACCCTGATACCAGGAAAGATTGCGGACAGGAGGAGAAGGGGACGACAGAGGATGAGACGGCTGGATGGCATCACCGACTCGATGGACATGAGTTTGAACAAGCTCTGAGAGCTGGTGATGGAGAGGGAAGCCTGGCGTGCTGCAGTCCGTGGGGTTGCAGAGTCAGACATGACTGAGCAACTGAACTGAATTGATGGTAGTTCTATTTTTACTTTTTAAAGGAACACCCGTACTGTTATCCTTAGAGGCTGCACCAATTTACTGTCCCACCAACAGTGTCGGTAATAGTATGCATGCACTTTTTAAACTCGCAGTTCTAAGTGATGTGAATCTCATGTGCACGATACAAAGATGTGTAATCAGAGGTTGTACCTTCTACCTTGTCTTTTAGCCATTCAGAATACAGCCCATTTCTGACCCATAGTCCACAGATAACTTCAACTTATCTCTGGTGCAATTCACTTTTCCTTTTCAACATGGAGTTCTTCATTTACCTGCTTAACTCTAGCCAAAGATTTAAAATTGTTTGACCTTCTGATGAATAAGCTTTATTTTTAGATACAGTTTAGGTTCATAGCAAAATTGAGTGGAAAGTACAGAAGTTTCCCATACACTCTTTCCCCCAACATGTACCACCTCCCCCACTATCAACATCCACAGGGACGTGTTTGTTACAATAAGTGAACCTACCCTGACACATCATTACCACCCAAAGTTCATAGTTTATGTGAGGGTTCATTCTCGGTGTTGTACATTTTGTGGATTTGGAAGGTTTTATTATGACTTACATCCACCAGGGTAAGATTATACAGAATAGTTTCACTGTGCAAAAAATCCTGTGTTCTGCCTATTTATTTCACTCTCTTCCCTAACTCCTGGCAACCACTGATCTTTTTACTTTACTGTCTTTATAATTTCATCTTTTCTAGAATGTTCTGAAGTTGAGATACAGCATGTAAACTTTTCAGACTGGCTTCTTTCATTTGTTGTTTCGTCTCTGTCGTGTCTGAATCTTTGTGAGCCCATGGACTGTAGCTCACTGGGCTCCTCTGTCCATGGGATTTCCCAGGCAAGGACACTGGAATGGCTTGCCATTTCCTTCTCCATGTTTTACTTAATAATATGCATTTAATATTCTTCCCTATCTAAAAGACTTGATAGCACATTTCTTTTTAACATTGTGTAATATTTCATTGTTTGAATGTATCACAATTTATCCATTCACCTACTAAAGGCCATCTTGGTTACTTCCAAGTTTTGGTAATTATGAATAAAGACTGAAAAAGGAACGTGTGATAGAGGCCTGACATTCTGCAAGGTACTTTTACTTCAACAATCTTAATAATTCTCAGAACTACTTATGAATATTCTCCAAACATTTTCCATCTGAGAAGTTAGGTGACATGTGGCAAGCAGCAAGTTGGTGAATATAACTGTCAGAACTCAACACAAAATCCACAACCCTATCTATTGCCCTGGCATGACATACATACCACTCCTCCACGCTCACTTACCCATGGCAGATATCATTGGTTGACTACAGCTTGCTTTATCATGAAGCCCAATTCAAGCTGCCAATATTAATCAGAGTTGGCACACAAGGCGAAGCTAGTTGACACCCTTGCTGAGAAAGGTGCCATATGTCTCCTTAGGGCATAAACATTCAACTTTTGACAACATTTGACTGACAGCAATGAGGTATAGATTTCATTATGATGAATATAATGCCCCAATTCAGGAACAAACCATACATATTTTATGACACTTATAGTAATCTTATGATACAATAGTAATACTGCCTTACTTCTGTTCAATTATTGATATTCAGTCCTTACCAACCTTCCTCGCTTCAACTTACATGTTTAGCAACAGATGGAATGTTCTGTCTTGTTCTGATTTGGCCTTTCTTTCTTTTATGTACAAACGTTCCCCACACATGTAGGAAGGATTTGAGCTTCTGTTACCTCTCACACAGAACAAAGTCTCTGTCATTGACGGGGCTGCACACCAGCAGACAGTACCTCGCAAAGCACACTCAGTCTAGACTGTCTCGTGTTGCACACCTCACATTTATCTATCTTGACTGAGATTCTGATTATACCAAGGCTAAGTATTTTTTTTTTCAATATATGTCTGCAGACTCATTATATAGTTTTACTATCTTGATGTATTAAAATTCCAGACATTTCTATAGAACTACTATTTTAGGTGATGCATCGCAAACTGCCACACATTTTTAAACAACTTAACACACATTTATTGTCTCTTGTTTTCTGCGGGTCAGACCACCAGGCATGGTTCAACTGTGGCCTCTGCATAGGGTCCCACAGGGCTGGAATGAAGTTATTGACTGGTTTTATTGTCCTCTACAGATTGAATGAGGGAATTTGTCAGAAATTACAAGTAAGTTAGCTAACATGAGAGATATAAAGCAACTCAATCCAGGGAGTAATATTTTATAACATTTGACATAGTCTGTTGGTTAAAAGCAGCTAATGGGTCCCATGCACTCCAGGCAGGAAAGTGAAAGTGTTAGTCACTCAGTTGTGTCCGACTCTTTGCGACCCCATTGACTGTAGACTCTAGGCTCTCTGTCCAGGCAGTTCTCCAGGCAAGAATACTGAAGTGGGTTGCCATTTCCTTCTCCAGGGGATCTTCCCAAACCAGGGATGGAACCTAGGTCTCCTGCATCACAAGCAGAGTCTTTACCATCTGAGCCTCAAGGCAGGAAGACTGCACAAAGTCATGAGTAACCAAAGGAGGGCATAATTAGGCCATCTTAGTCTGCTCACCACCAGAAACTAGTTCAATATCACAGAAAGGAAGCGGGGGAGAATTCAAAAGACCTGGGACCTCATTCTGACTCTCACACTGAATACCATTTGGGATGTGGGACAAATTAGTGTTTCCTTATCTGTTGTATGCCTGGTTTGTTAGAGGATCCCCAAGAGTTCTATAAATTCTAAAACTCTATAATAGAATGAAAGCCCAAGATGGTTAAAGTTTCTTCAAAGTTCAGTGACTGAATCCTGACTGGTTTCTTAACACACTGGTCTTTAGTAATATACTCACTTCAACAAAATGATTCAAGTGGTTTTAACAAAGCCATCACACAATGCCTGTACATCCAAGATAACAAGAATATGCATACTGTCAGAATTTTTCTTCCTTATTGTTCCAATGCTAATTACTCTTCAGTAAGGAATTTGGAACAGAGGAATGTCTCAGGTTGCTTCTCTTGATGTCCACCCGCACTAGGACAGTGGTCAAAGCATGATAAGCATTTGGGAAATTCATTTAAGACCTGTTATTGAATTATATGATTCGTCAAAGGAAGTTTTAATGATGGTCTTCACAATTGTCTTATATGGAATCATAGATGGGTTGCTTACACAACCTTAGACTCACCTCAGTGTCATGCCAATATAAATTATGGCCAGGGAAATACTGTGAGACACTGGTGTATTACTTAGGGGAGTCTAAAACAGAATACATGGGGAAAACTAATGTATGTGTGTGCAGTCTCATGAAAGCCTACTAGGTGCCAGCCACGATTTTGAGACAGAGACTGCAAAGACAAACACATTATGTTCTCAGGATAACACAGTTCGGACAGGAAAATAAATAAGTAAAGACAATAAGCAGGATGAAAGAAAGCTATAAGTGCTATGAAAAAGGCAGACAAAAATTGCTCTAGAAGCAGAGAGGAGGGATGTGTAATCAAGCTGAGAAGAAATGTAATAAAGGAGTTTCTAGACTACGTAATGTGGAGTTAGATATTCAAGAAGAGAAAGAAGTCAGTTCACAATATAAGGAGTGTGTGTGTGTGTGTGTGTGGTGTATGGAAAGAGAAAATATGGAATAACTAAAGATCTAAAAGGAGTAACAGGAAATGGGTAAAGATATGAAATATCTTTATGGGGAGTAAAAATAAGGTTTCAGTTCAGTTCAGTCCAGTTCAGTTGCTCAGCTTCGTGTCTGACTCTTTGCAACCCCATGAATCACAGCACGCCAGGTCTCCCTGTCCATCACCAACTCCCGGAGTTTACTCAGACTCATGTCCATCAAGTCAGTGATGCCATCCAGCCATCTCATCCTCTGTTGTCCCCTTTTCCTCCTGCCCCCAATCCCTCCCAGCATCAGGGTCCTTTCCAATGAGTTAACTCTTCGCATGAGGTGGACAAAGTATTCGAGTTTCAGCTTTAGTATCAGTCCTTCCAATGAACAACCAGGACTCATCTCTTTTAGAATGGACTGGTTGGATCTCCTTGCAGTCCAAGGGACTCTCAAGAGTCTTTTCCAACACCACAGTTCAAAAGCATCAATTCTGTGGCACTCAGCTTTCTTCACAGTCCAACTCTCACATCCATACATGACTACTAGAAAAACCATAGCCTTGACTAGATGGACCTTTGTTGGCAAAGTAATATCTCTGCTTTTTAATATGCTGGTTGATCATAACTTTCCTTCCAAGGAGTAAGCATCTTTCAATTTATTTCATGGCTGCAGTCACCATCTTCAGTGATTTTGGAGCCCAAAAAAGTAAAGTCTGACACTGTTTCCACTGTTTCCCCATCTATTTCCCATGAAGCGATGGGCCCAGGTGCCATGATCTTAGTTTTCTGAATGTTGAGCTTTAAGCCAACTTTTTCACTCTCCTCTTTCACTCTCATCAAGAGGCTTTTTGGTTCCTTTTCACTTTCTGCCGTAAGGGTGGTGTCATCTGCATATCTGAGGTTATTGATATTTCTCCCGGCAATCTTGATTCCAGCTTGTGCTTCTTCCAGTCCAGCGTTTCTCATGATGTACTCTGCATAGAAGTTAAATAAGCAGGGTGACAATATACAGCCTTGATGTACTCCTTTTCCTATTTGGAACCAGTCTGTTGTTCCATGTCCAGTTCTAACTGTTGCTTCCTGACCTACGTATAAAGGGACCATATAATCTGAGTAAGGAAGGGCCCTGCTGGAGAATGCCAGGCTAGTGCAGTCTGGACTTTAATCTTAAGGAAAATGAGTAATCTCTTTGGTCCTCTCCAAAAAATTGTCTTAAGGAAGTAATTTACATATACACCCAAAAATAAGTTGATGTAGAAATGTTCCTAATATTTTTTATGAAACACTGAAAAATGTTGAAAACAGTTACATAAGGGGCTTTTAAAAATAAAGTATTATACATCTATTAGACAATTATATAGATCTTATGTTGATATGGAAAGATATAAACAATATATTATTATATAGGCAACATAGATTATATGACAGGATAAAGAATTCAATCTCATCAATATAGGCATGGGTAATTTTATGAAGTGATAAATTCCAAACCACTTGGTATATTCAGGATTTGCACCTATTTTATACATTTCTGTTTTGCTTGAAATCTTTCAATGAACAAAACAATAAAGACATTTTTTAATTAAAAAAATTATATCTGGAGGATAACTACAGCATCTCATAGGGATCAGTATGGAAGAATTTATTAGTTGGAACAAAAACTCGAGTGTATGTAACAAAGATTCATAAGGTATAAATTTCAGACAAGGTACAAATTGATTTTCCTTTCATGTAACAGAGTCAGAAGGCGTTAGGTCCAGGAGCCACCAGGGACCTGAACTAGCAGCAGTGCTGTGCTGTCCTAAAAGTTGGTGCCTGAGATTTTCTAGGCCTTGCCATTTCCAGAGAGTGGGAAAGAAAAGGAGAAAGAAGCCAGGACCAGCATCTTTTTCGAGTTGGCTTGGAATCTGCACACATCACTTCCTCTTACAGCCATGAGTGAGGATTTGCTCATGGAACAGATCGAGGGTTGAGGGAAGGGTTACCATCCATAGTGTGTGCCACAGGGAGCAAAGAATTCTAGATGAGGAGCCTGGTTTGCAGATTGATATTGCCGTCAAGCTAAGAGAGGAGTTTTTGCTTTGTTGTTATTATTTATGTTCAAGTGAGTCTAAGGTGCATAGAATTGGATTAATTGTCATTTTAGGGAGGGTCACAGTATATGTTCTCATCATTGATTCATACAAGGTTCTCATTTGTTTGTTTGTTATCTGTTTACTGGGCTTTCTTTGTGGCTCAGCTAAAGAATCCGCCTTTCTTTCTCAGTAAAGAATCCGCCTGCATTGTGGGGAGACCCAGGTTCTATCCCTGGGTTGGGAAGATCCCCTGGAGAAGGGAACGGCTACCCACTCCAGTATTCTGACCTGGAGAATTCCATGGACTGTATAGTCCACGGGGTCTCAAAGAGTCAGCCAGAACTGAGTGACTTTCACTATCTCTTTATTATAAACTAAATCACCTTTCTACATAAAAACTAATTTGGATGGATTTTGCCATCGAACAGAGTACCCCAAAACTCAGTGGCTTAAAATGGCAATGATTCATTAGTTCATAATAAATGATTCTGTGGCTAGCCATTCCCCTGGGGTCACCGGGGTGGTTGGTCCCTGCGATCTGGGATGATTTAGTTGGATGGTCTAGGACAGCCTCACTCACAGTCATCTGAGGGTTGCTCCTCACTGTTGGTCAGTACTGGCTGTCGGCTGGGGTGATGGGACTGGCTGGACCTTGTTTCTCTGCCAGGCTAGTTATGTATTCATGTGGCAGTGGTGGCAGTGTTTCCAAAATCAGCAAGAGAGGGCGAGCTTCATATGCAAGCATATGCCAAATCACGTTCCATCATGTTTGCTAGTGTTCTACCAGGATGTAATTTGCCAAGCCTATAGGCAGTATGGGAGAGGGCTACTCAAAAGTGTGCATATAGGAAAACACGGACGCCTTAAGACCGTCGTTACAACCATTCCTACCGCATTCTACCATAGTGAATGAAGCCTACATGGACCTGTGTGGTCCTCAGCTACCCTACCCACCTCTGCCTCCCCGCCATCCAAGGTAACACCACCCTGAAACTTGTCCCACATTCTACCAGTCCCACATTTTACTTTATATGAAGTATTTTTTTACTTGGATTTATTTATATTTTAAAAAGGTTATCATAAAATGGATCATCTTTGTGATTGCTTGCTTTCTTAGGATTCATTTATTTATTTTTGACGGTGCTGGGTCTTTGTTGATGCGTGGAGGCTTCCTCTCATTGCAACGAGCCGGGGGTGCCTCTGCTCTGGCACATGGGCTTCTCATTGTGGGGGCTTCTCTAGGGGTGGAGCACAGGCCCTAAGGGCATGGGCGTCAGTAGTTGAGGCTGTGGGCTCAGTAGCTGTGGCACACAGGCTTAGTTGCCATGGGGCAAGTGGACTCTTCCCAGAACAGGGATTGAACCTGTGTCCCTGCATTGGCAGATGGATTCCTAACCACTGAACCACCAGGAAAGCCTTGGGATTATTGTCTTATGTAATAATATATTGCTAAAATACAATATTGTTGGATATAACCATAAGTAATCTGTTTTGACTCATATAACATTTCACACCATGAATATACCATAATTTGTCCTTTCACCTGAGGACGGCATTTGCATTGTGTCCAACTTTTGCTACTATGAACAGTACTGCTGTGAACATTCTTGAACATGTCTTCTATTATGCACATGTAAGTGTTTCTCTTGGATATGTCTGGGAGTGAAATTGTGAATATTCGGTGCTGCAAAGAACTGCCAAATTATTTTCCAAAGTGGTTACAGGCCAATTTATATTCCTACCAGCAAAGTATGAGAGATCCTGTTGATCTTCAACCTCTTCACCTGTTCGTGTAATAGGAAAAGGCTTGATTTGTAGGATTTAAAGGGGTGCAAAGTTGTACCTCATGGTGACTTGGATGACAGTGATTATGTAGACTGTCCCAGTCATGGTCGTTGACACAGGATACCGGAGTCTAGTCCTGGGCCTGTCTGGTGCCCTGGTTCCAGGCCTGCTCATGCTCATCTTCACCTGTTCCTATTTCTCTGACAGTTCCTGTAACTGACGACTCACAAGGCCTCATGACCACCCTCAGTATTGTTACAACATCAAGTTCCTTCCACATCTAAGATCCTGCTTTTCTAAATCTCTTTTCTTTCAAAGCAGCCTCTTTCTAGAAGCCCAATGCAGGGAAAAGAACATGAGATTTGGAATTGCATAAACCTGATATAAATTCTACTTCTTGTGCCTAACTAGCTGCTAGACCTTAGACGAGTGATGTAACAATATCTCCACGCTCCAGCTCCGTCACATGGAAAACAAATGTATCGGTTCTCATTTAGTCACTAGCATTCTAGGTGGTGATGTATGCAAGAGGACAGGCAACTCACAGTGTATAATAAGTGCTCCAAATTGAAAGCATTGATGGTGACTCAGCAGACCTTTGCTCTGGATTCCAAATGGAAGGTCCCATCCGAGCGCGGCACCAAGATGCAACAGGCTAGTCTTGCCTGAGGTTAAATAGCTGTCTCAGGATTCATTCATGTCAAATGGAACTGTGGTTTCACTGTGGCTCAGGAAAACATAGTGAGATCTGACAAATTCAATCCGCTACTTTTTAGGTAAAGTCTCAATGATGATAACGTAGATCATTAGTCACCATTCCACCTGCACAGGACAGATTTCAGTGTCAGGCATTTTCACCACGAGCAGTAACAACAAGGAAACTAAGGTGATTAAGACCCCCAGTGCTACTCTGCTTCAAGAGAAAGGGGTGGAGAGGTGCTGGAGGATGGACCAGGCAGTGTGTTCCCCTGAGGCTCACAAGACATGTCTCGTAAACCCAGCTCTGCCATGAGCTCACTGGTTGATTGTGGAAATGTCTTGACTTCCCTGGGCCTCATTTTCTTGAAATAGTTGATGAGTACCTTTCTGATAAACATTTGCTGAGTTGAAATGACTAAGATCCTAAAAATGGCAATGCTGAACTAAGCCACGCTCAGGATCCCTGTTGCTCCCCTACACATTGCCCACACCCCAGATGAAGCAATAGCCTCTCTTCCATGAAGCCTTCTCTGACTTTCCCCAGCCGGCAAGTCTCTCTTTATGAGCTTGCGGCCTCCTGGTGAAACCCTTTTCACAGGACTTTGGACCATAAAATGGTCCATTGAGGCCTGAAAGGAGTACAAAGGTTATAGTCTCAGAGGAGTCCACACTCCTTTTACAAGTGATGTTTTGAGGCTGGGATTACCTGGATCCCATCAATGGATGCTCCTGGTGAATGAAACTCAAGCCTCTTTGCGACAGCCTACGGCTCTCTTTCTGGAGTCTCATGGGTCTGCTTTACAAGAAACAGGCATTTCCCCAGAATAATCTTGTTATTTGAAACTAAATCAGACATTGCTGCCACAGCAACCTTGATTTGTGTTTAGAATATGTAATTGGTTTAGAGGAATTGTTTGAAGGTCTGTCATTTCAGCTCCCCAAGACTCAGATAGTATGAGCAAGACAATAAAGTGCATCTATCTCTCTTCAATTTAATGCGAGGTAATAAGGTCTAAGGTGCTTCCCTGGTGGCTCAGCACTAAAGGGTTCTGTCCCTAAGCAGGGAAGATTCCTTGGAGAAGGAAATGGTAACCCAGCCCAGTATTCTTGCCTGGGAAATGCCAGGAACAGAAGAGCCTGACAAGCTACAGTCCACAGGGTTGCAAAAGAGTCGGGCATGACTTAACTCCTTAACATCAACAACAAAGAAGATCTAAAACTATATCCCAAGACTTGGGGCAAAAAACCCAGCTGATCGACCAATAGTCCATTTGATTTTCAGTGAATACCCTCTGTTTTCTAAGCTTCCATTTCTTTATTTAGAAAACAGGGGCAATCATAGTGGTCCTGCCTCTTTTGCAGGACCATTGAGAGGCTCAAAAAATGTAATGTATGCGAGACCTTCCTGGCATTGCACAGGGGGTTGTTATCACCAGGGACCGTCTCCATCTGTTTCTGCGGTGGCCCCTGGTTCCCAGCTCCCAAGAGCCCTCACTAATCCTTAGCTGACGGAAGGCGCTGTCATAACCATCACGCAGATACTTTGTTTACAGAGCGCTTACTCAGAGGAGCTAAAGGCAATGGGGCTTCTCTTCTGCACCGTCCCTCGGGGACGCTCATATTATACCATCTCAGTAGTTGGACATATTTTGCAGGATAATCATCTCCAATTCTCTTCTGGTTGGTTTCAGCCCATTTCCCTTGCTGCATTCCCTGGGACCAAACTTCTCTCCTTGACTGGGGGAAAAGCAATACCAGAGCCAGATGATCCAATTACAGAGCTCGGAAGACAACTGCTGCTACAGACCATGCAAATATATCTTGCTGATACTGATACCAATTTCTGGGACGTCACATTGCATTAGTGGTGTGAGGTGTTTTCTCCACTGTTTGGCACCTGGCTCCACCCCTCCTAGTGGAATGGAGACAGTCTGCACCCTAACTGGGATGTCAAGGACACAGTTTTGTCCCTTTGCAGCCATGCATCACAGTGATTAAAAGCATATCTTTTCGATCCTAAGGGAACAGAGGTTGAAATCTGTCTTTGCAATTTACTACTTCTGTGTTCTTTGACGTTGTGTTCTCAACGTCAGCTTCCTTATATGTAAAATAAGGTAATAATATATACCCTCACAGGGCTGTAGTGAGTATGAATTATCTATTTAAAGTGTTTAACATAGGGCTTGGCACATAGTAAGAACTCAATATTAGTAGGTGCCATTATTACTCTATCATCATTTAATCTGTGATCTCCTCCCCAACTCGGGTCTCAGTTACATTCATATACAATTTATCAGTTAATTGAAAAAGTACTGGTGTGCCTTCTTGATGTGAAGTCTGATATTATCCCTTGAGTTCTTTCCTGACATTCCACATCTACCCTGTGGATTGTGCAAGAACCCTGATGTATACTAAAACCAAGAGAGAACACCAGAGTCTGATTGGTCCCCTTCTGCCGTAACTTCTTGCTGCCACATGGTGGCGCTGTGGAAGCCAGGTTCTGCACAGCCTGCGCTTTGTCCCCAAGGATGCCTTTGCGAGCCAGGTTTAGCCTGTTTGCCTTCTGTCCTGTTCTCACCTTTTCCTCTGCTCTGAACAGCAGGGTGGAAGGGCTGATTATAGCAGGTGGGAATTTCCAGGTCTCTGTGTCTGCTGCCTTCTAAATGGCTTCAGCCAATGGAAAGTGCTAGAAAGGAAGAAGCCGGAGAGCTTCCCTTCTCTCTGCCACAGACTCCTTCAGATAACACCTCCTGCTTACCCTTCTCCTGTTCTTTCCACAGTTGCTCATCTCTAGGTTACCCCACAGTGCCCTGCTTGTCTTCTCAGAACTCCATCATCTGCATAACAAATCTCTGCATTAAGACTGGGAACACTCTCCATTTTATGACTAGACCCTGACTGATACAATGTGCTGACCCCCTGTTAGTATGGTGGGGCTCGCCTGTATGAACTCCAGGGTTACAGGTCCCATCGCCCTCGTGTTGACGCTCATCTATTGCTTTTACAACTAAGACACTGAGTCAGGGTGACAGGCCTGAGGAACTCCCAGCCTCAGCCCTGGGCAGTGCCAGGCCCGGGATTCTCTTATGCCCCCGGGCCCTGTGCCAGCGGGATTCACCAGTCCCACACCCCTGCTTTCCTGGTGACTTCTCCTTAGCAAATCTTGGCCAGGATTTTTCTCCTTTTGATTTCTGAAACAGGGTCATGTCCCCTCTATCCTTTGAAGGCTCTGAAATCCTTTTGCAAATTAATCTGTCAGCTCTCCAGCACCCAGCCCACTGTGACAAAGGCCATACGATTTTCTATTCCAATCATCCCCCTGGGCTAGGGATGCCAAATGCCCTGCCTTATAATTGCATGACTAAGGGACAGCACAAGCTGAGCGCGCTTCTCAGGGGCCTGATGTTTACTGAAGATGACATTGGAGCTCAGCTCCTCGAGGCATGCCTTGCTTCTCCCAGGTGGTGGTTAATCACACACCCAGCCATGTCACCACAGTTGCCTGTTCCTGCATCTGTGGCTGCACCCACCACCATGTCGATAACTATGTGTACGTATGTGCGCGTGCATCTTGTCGTACCTTGGAGCATGAACTCTGAAGACTAGGACTGGGTCTGTATCTCACGTTCAGATCACAGTGCCTGCCCCAGAGGAGGTGTTCATCACATGTTTAATAAATGAAGGAGTGAACACATAAAGAATCAAGTGAGACACTCAATTAATGATTGCATGAGTGAATGAATGAGTGAGTGAGTGGAAGTCAAGGAAGCAAATGAAAAGGGAAGACAGAGGACTGCAAGATGCCTAGAGCATTAACAACGTGCAAGTTCCAATCCTGAGACTGTACTCAGTTTTCACAATCCAACACCAGGGACTTGCATCATAAGTCTGTTTGAAAGAATGAACGAGAAATATGAAAACCCTCTAAAACAGTTCTGAGAGCTTTCCAAAATTTGAAGACTGACACTCAAGTCCTGTTCCTCCAGATTGCATTTCCTGTTGTCTCCCAGCCCTCACCTAGAGATCAGCTACTAAAAAACCATTCAGTCCTCTCAACAGCAATATTCCTGGCCAGGGATGTTCTTCCCAGCTTATAGATAGCAAATCATTTATAAATAAGAGGGCATGAAGTAGATTTGTCCAAGATCCCTTGACTACTTAAGGGATATAGTTTGAATTTGCACCCAGACCTTTGCAAAGGCCAGGGTGGCCTTTTCTACTCTCCCAGCCTGCTTGTACTGAAATGTGCTATTTACCATTTTAGGCAGGTCTGTGATTTATCTGTGCAGCTAAAGGGAGGGAGGTGGCTGGCCTGATGGATGGCACTGGACAGGGGACACTGCTTTGGATAGAATTTTTTTCTACATGAAATGGAAAATGGGGGGAAAGCATAAACCAGAGGTTTCTACCAGGTACCTGTTAAAAGCCTCAATAACAGGATTGTATAAGCACACACTGCTTTTAAGATTTTAATCCTCTTTTAGATTTTCTTTTTCAGGTCAATTGATTGAGCAGCAGTTTGCGTACCATCTGTCACTCACTACATTCTCCGCTAGGTTCTCAGCATCTGTCTCAGAAAAGTACCCGATGCTTGTCACTTCCACGTCCACCAGGGGTCACAGGTCAGAGCAGGGAACCAACCCTTGTCCCACTGTTAACTCTCTTCTATGTCTCTCCCCTCTTATACTCACATGTCCTCTGTTGTAGGCCTTGCATCTGAGTGTGGGGACAGCGAAGTCCCTTGTTCTCCCTGCTCCTCCCTCACCCATTCATTCATTCATGCCAGAAATTCTTCCCAAGCTCAGGAAGTGCAACCTGTCAGCAGAGCCAGGAAGGTTGGACACAGATGATTACATTAGCACATTCTAAGAACTTTCACAGAGTCCGGAGGGAACAGCCAGCCTAGCTCAGTGGAGAGGAGAAAACAGTTACTAAAGAAGAGAATGTCAACTGACTCTTAAGAAATGAATTAAGGGTGCTCCCAGTGCAGAAGAAGAGAGGGAAGGGAGGTACAGGGGAAAGAAAGAAAGAAAGCTACTGTGGCCAAGCTTGGAGGATTGGGAGAGGCTCATCACTCTCATGGGACCAGGAGGAGAGCCTGGGATGATTTATGAAAGCAGTGTCCACACCAGGCTCAGAAACAGGAACATCATCCCATAAACAGAGGCAAGCTGCTGGAGTTTTAGGCATGATGGTGTACTGAAGTGCCAAACAGGAGCTCTTTGAAGACACCCACTGGAGACAGCCCCCTTCCTTCCCTATCTTGTCTTTACTCAGCCCGGGATTCCTGCTCCCAGTCAGTCGTGGTGCCTGACAGTGGCGAGCAGCCAATCAGAGCCTGCCTCTGGACCTCTTCCCAGGGGGTTGTGGCGTCTGCCCTGAGCACAGAAGCTCACGTGAATATTGCTTTCAGATACAGCAAAGCCTGGGCTAAGAGTAAGACAGTCCTTACTGTAGCTTTTATGAGAACCACCTTCGTACCTTTAGCGTCAAACATCCCATTCTGTGTTTTTGATCAAACAACTAATTATCTCCTCTTAGAATGCCCTAGATTCTCCAGGTCCATATAAAGTTTTCCAGTGAGCCTAAGTGATGTGAGTGTATCCTTTAAGTTCTCAGCACACTTTACTCAGCACATAGGAAGTCATTTCTGCCTGGAGATAAAAGTGGAAAGTGAGAATGTTAACCATTCAGTCGTATCTGACTCTTTGTGACACCATAGACTGTAGACAGCCAGGCTCCTCTGTCCATGGAATTCTCCAGGCAGGAATACTGGAGTGGGTTGCCATTCTCTTCTCCAAGGGATCTTCCCAACCTAGGGATTGAACCCGGGTCTCCTGCCTTGCAGGCAGATGCTTTACCATCTGAACCACCAGGGAAGCCCTGGAGATAAAGTCATAGCTAATCAAGAAGCAAAGTCTTACTTGAAATGCAAACTCCACGCACCAGAGTTCCCACCTCTCTATTTCTGGTTCGGGATAGTATCTGGCTTTTGGTGGCTGCCTAAACCTTGTGCTCTGACCTGAACCCAGACTCAGGAGCTTGTCAGGACTGAGTTTCAGTCCTGGCAGAAGCACTCCCTAAGTGCTATCTAATACTTGGTCACATCATTTAACCTCTCTGATTCTCAAGCCACGTTGACAGATTAAGAGATCCTGGAGGAAAAGCACCCAGCCTAGTATGTAGAACACAGGACATGCTCCAGCAGTGGCGGCTACTCACAAATGCCCTTTCTTTCTCTTCTCTCCTCTTTGCCCCTTGCTACATGGGAGCTTTTTATTTTTTTTCCCCCTGCTACACTCAGTGCCTGTAGGGAAAAAAAAAAATCTAAAAATCAAAACTCTAGACAAACTAGATTACAGAACTCTAACAGATTCCCTCCATCCCCATGAAAAACAATCACAGGGAACAAAAATACATAATCAAGGGGAGAGATAAATATCACACAAAACTGTCATCTGACAATAAGAGGCGAGCCATGCTGTACTTGTCCTTATAATCGTTTCGTGGAAACAGGCGCAACGCTGAGCCGAGCCTGGAGTATATTATGTACCCCTGCAGACACAGAAATTTTGTGAGCTGTAGGTTGCAGGAACCCACAGAGCTGGGAAAGCAGAGGTTTAATGGTATTTTAAATGTTTTGACTATGCAGAAGGCAGAATCTGCAATCTAATCACTTTCAGAACACTCGATGTGCTGTTAGCATCCCTAGGTCCTGAGTTTGCCCCAGCCATGCACGCTCAGAGCAGGGCAAGTTCAAGGGAAGGAAAGGGGACTTCAAGCATATGGCGCACCCACTATGTGCCTGGTGCTTTTCTTCATTCTTTTTCCCTTTACTTCCCAGCACTCCTGGCAGGCGGGTGTTCTGACCTACAGCCCCAGGGCCTGCAAGGTAACGGGTGCTCTCCATCACTTGCCCTGTCATGCTGCCAGTAATCCACACCCACAGGGCTTCACAGAGGACCTGAACTCATGCCAGCCAGTGTCCAAATTTAAGCTACAATAAAAACGCCCCTCAATTGACTCTCCTTTACGTGGTAAAATATATCATTCAGCACACCCACGTTCACAGCACTATTCGTAATAACCAAAAGGTGGAGGCAATGCAAGTGCCCACTGGTGGACGAGTGGACAAGGAAAATGTAGTGAATGCCTACAGCGGAATAGTGAGCATTGTGGGTGTCAGTCCCTCCGCCGTGTCTGACTCTTTGTGACCCTATGGACTGTGGCCCGCCAGGCTCCTCTGTCAATGGTTATTCTCCAGGCAAGAATCCTGGAGCGGTAGTCATTCCCTTCTCCAGGGGATCTTCCCGACCCAAGGATAAAACCCAGGCCTCCTGCATTGCAGGAAGACTCTTTACTATCTGAGCCACCAGAAAAGTAAATGAAATATTATTCAGCCTAAAAGGGACAGACGTTCTGACACATGCCACCACATGAGTGACCTTTACAGACATCATGCCAGATAAAATAAACCGTTCACACACATAGACAAAAATACTCTGTGATTCCATTTATATGAGATACTTAGAGTAGTCGTAGTTATAGAACTGGAAAGTGGAATGGTACCCAGCCAGAGCCTGGGGAAGGGGAAAATGAGGAGCTGCTTAATGGATAGGGAATTTCCATTGTGCAAGGTGAAAGAGTTCTGGAGATGGATTGAACAGCACCATAAAAAAACTTAGCAGTACTGAACTATACACTTGAAAATAGATAAGATGGTCAAATTTGTGTTGTGTTTATTTTACCACAAGTTAAAAATAATGAAATCATTCACCTTTGGTGCTTCATTGTGTCAAGATAATTTATTGAGATATTAATTGCCCTTTGTTCCTTCTGAAATGGAAAATGGATGGAAAGAATGGGGCTCAGAGAAATTGTCTTACTCTGCTCCTGTCCCCACTCTAAAGAGGAGCCCAAGCTTTTTTGTGCCCTAGCCCCAGAGGAAACTGTTGTTCCTGGCTTTTATAAAAGTCAGTTCTTTGGAGAAGGAAATGGCAACCCACTCCAGTACTCTTGCCTAGGAAATCCCATGGATGGAGGAGTCTGGTGTCCATGGGGTCGCAAAGAGCGACTTCACTTCACCAACTTCACTTCACTTAAGGTGATTACACTCATTGTTAAAGTCAGAGAAAGAGTCAAAGGCCTTTCAGAGTTGTCACTGGAGTAAAAGGGTGGGGAGGGAGAGGCAGAGACAAGATTACGCAGAGCCAAGAGCAGGTTCTGGAAGGCCATGGAGGAAGGTCAGAGAGGTCTCAGTCTGGGTAACTGCAGAAACCCTTTCAACAGGAGCCCGCCGCACTGAAGGCAGCAGAATCTTTGCCAAGACTAGGAGACAAGGTACCTGGAATGTTACTAGCGTGTCCTCCAGCTTCAGCAAAGGCCCAGTGCCCAACACAAGACCAGAGAAGTGGATTCGCTGAAATCCAAAATGTTATGAGCCCTAGGCAACTACCTTTCTTAAGCACAGCTGGTGTGGCCTGAACTCCTGAGGGCTCTCCTCAAAGGCTGTACTCTGCAGAAGTGTGCTGGGAATTTTGCAAGCACCGAGGGCAAAAAATTCTAGTATTTACTGAGATTGGATGATCCATCAGCTTTCAAAGATCAAAGTTGTACTTAAAATAATATTCAAAGCTGGTTTAATTTGATTGAAAAGATTAAGTAATGTGACATTTTCGTGCAGTCTTGAGTTTGTGGAAATACATTCATATCCACTAAAATTTGTTACTTTTATGAGCAGCACCATACTTTATTTGTAAGTAGATTATAGTGTCAATAATTACATTGACAACATGTTATACATTTCATTGTATAATATTAACATCATACCATAAAATCCACAGTTATAGTCTTGGTAATTTAAAATCTTTAAATACAAGCCATATTTGAAATGCTAAACATAAAAGAGAAATAGAAATGGCAGAAATAAAAAAAAACTGGAAACAACTAAAAGAAACCACTGTCCCCCCAAAAATAAATAAAATCATCTGGTTATGTATTTTAAAAGAAAAAAGGAATTGAGAAAAATCAGATGATCATATATATTTTAACAACTTAGTTATATTTCTTTAGACCTATGTGAAAGGTAAAATTGTACCATACTAAATTCTATGTCCTTTTTTATCTAAAATTTCTTCTTAGCAAATTATTTGCTTACAACATTCTGTTGATTGTCTAGACGTGCCTCAAATTTTGATAATCCAGCTGTTCTGAATAAGTACTCAGGCACCCCTTCTAGACACCCGACTTTGCTCTCTCCTCCAGAGCAGGTGGACCTTGCCTGCTAGGATGAAATTGGCTCTTGTTGGACTGGTTCAGGCTCCTATCTTGATGGTAGGACCCTCAGGGGGTTGCTATTCACTCATCAACAGGTTTCTTGCCAGCTGGCTTTTCCTGTGTTCTCTCCTGGGAGCATTCCCTGCTCTAGACTCCAGTCCTGGAGACTCCAAGTCTTGCTTTGTCCCTTAGAAGTCTCTTCAATTTGATCAATCCCAAGGGAGGTTCAATTTGATAGCCTCCCTTTAGGGGAGGAGACAGAGCTCTTAAAGGATACCAAGGCTCTGGTAAGTTGCTCACAGTCACCTACAGACAGCAGCAAAGCTAAGACTATAAAGCCAAAGTCTATATGGCTCCAAAGCTTTTATTAACTGCTTATGTACCAAGCTGCTTCTGCAATCCCATGTCCCACAAACAACCATAAAATCAATGTGTGTTTTTGCATTTTTAAAATTTTATACTGAAGTATATTTGATTTACAGTGTTGTATTAGTTTCAGGTGTATAGCAAAGTGATTTACTTATACATATACATGTATCTATTCTTTGTCGGATTCTTTCCCATATAGGTCATTACAGAGTATTCAATAGAGTTCCCCATGCTATACAGTAGGTCTTTGTTTATTATCTGTTTTCAACCAACGTTGATTAAATAGTTTTAGGTTTCCTAGTGTAAAATGTGTCAGAAATGCGTGAAGAATGAGCTTGTGTCCATTCTATGTTGCAGAGAAAAGCACGTGAGGGCACAGAGGATAAATCCTCACCTCTTACCCCAGGTAGCATGACCTCGAGCATTTCAGCTCTCTGGCTTTCAATGATCTTGTACACAAAATGGGTACTTGTAACTAAATGGTGTCTCTGCTACTGCTAAGTCGCTTCAGTCGTGTCCGACTCTGTGCGACCCCATAGACAGCAGCCCACCAGGCTCCCCCATCCCTGGGTTTCTCAAGGCAAGAACCTTCCAAATCTGTCATTTTTGTAGCCAACCCTAGTCCTAGCCAGTCACTGAGGCCCCAAACCAAGGATAAAATTCTGATGAGCGCAGGACCCATAGCCCTTTCCCCCCCAGGGCCTCCTTGGTCACGGACAGGTGCTCCTCAAGGACAATGTCATCTCTGCAGGAAAGGATGAGATTTGTCAGGCTGCCACCTGGAATGACTTATTTTTTCCTTCCCTCCCTGAGCAAAGCAGATGCATCTCTGTCCCACGAATATTTCTTTCCTCCTCCCCAGACAGAACGACCTGGTCACCATGCAACAGTAACTCTGTTCTTTCGTTCTTCTTCACCGTAGTCAGGAGTGGCTCACGTGTGATTCAGTTTTTGCTGCTGGACCTGGTGTAAGGTCATGTCAGCCTGATCTCATAAGCTACACTTTAAGAACTTTCCTCCTTCTTCCTCTTCTTTCTCTCTGCCTGGCCCCCAGCCCCTTGCATTCATTTTTTTTTTTTTCTTAAACGCCGACCAGTGTAGAGATCCAGAGAGGAAAGCCCCTGCTTTCAAGGAGCTCAGAGGCCACGTGGAAGAGAGTGTACCCAGAAAGCACTGCCAAGTGAAGATCTGAGCTGGGCAGAGGAGGGCAGGTTGCACTCGGTGGCTGAAGCTGAAGACAGGTTCCAAAGCATTTCTAGGGCGATGAGGATATTGAGATGGTGGCAAAAGAGAGGAGAGATGTTTGCCTGCTTGATGGCTTGATGGCAGGTGCATGGCGATGGAGAGGGCTTGAAAGGGCCTGAAAAGGCAGAGGGTTCAGCTTGTATAAGGGCACAGAGGCTGAACTTCCAGGAGAGGCGCACAGAGGGTGTGCTGGAGAAGCGAGTTGAGTTCATTCACAGCAGCCATGTGGGAGGGGGCTGCCCCTCCCCTCCTGCTCATGCGCAGAGGTGAATAGATTCACTCCGAAGCCACCTCCGTTTTATATATTTTTATTAAAAATGGACCTCCTTGTTGGCGTGGATGCACATGTGTGTGCGTATGTGGGGACGTGCCACACAAAAGACTCGGGGACTGCCTCTGTCCCTTTCTGGTGAGCGGAGGCTGCTTTTTCACAAGTGAGCTAATGAGGACCGAGAACCTGCAGCTTTAAGGCAGGATTTGAACCCGGTCTCTCCATCTCCGACATCCCACTCTGCCAGCTGCTAGGACC